>NW_006921645.1:9503664-9529748 GCF_000298275.1 Orycteropus afer afer | reverse complement strand
CCAAATCCTAATTAAAAAAAAAAAGTTATAAGCAAAAATTTTAAGGGATTCAGAGGAAATCTCTTAGCAGGTAAAAAGGTTTATTTTTCATTTTGGGGAGATGAGATCAAAGAATGCTTCATTGAAGGGGTCTGAAGAATGGGCACAACTGAGAGTTTTGGGGCCCAAATCCTAGTATGTATCTATTCTTTCTTTTAGAATTTCTAAGAAGTGTTTTAATACCACACACAGCATATCAACCTAATGGGAGATTCAACATCATGCTAATATTAGCTGTACATAAGCTAGCCTGCTTTTTCTCTAAGAAACCTATACATACATGCCCACACACCTGCATCAGTCACCATTCCCACCACCACCATCACCACCACTGTGCTGGGCCTCCCTGGGAAAGTGCTTCCTCTTCCCTCCTTCCTTAATCTCAGGTAACCATTATGTGCAGAACAGTGTCAGGTATACCCCATCCAGTTAAATGCATGGATGAGGATGCCTGATACCCTAAGAGGCTAAGCCTTGTGTGTTAGAACACACCTTGTGTGTGTAGAAAAGAAAGAGTGGAGCGTAGATTCTTGCCTTTAAGGAACAGTAACTGCACTCACTAGTAAAATGTTGTTTAAGGAATGGTCCAGCTTAAATATAGTTCCTACTCCAGAAACTCTTACCTAGTGTTCTTGCAGTGCTAACATAGTTCATTGTACTTGTCTCTGTCCTGGCACCCTTGACTGTATGATGTGTCTCTGTTTATGTGATCACTGTGATCTACTTGAGAGCAATTGCTGTGTCTTATTCGTCTTTGTAACATCATTGTATTTCACAATGCCTAGGTCTTAGTAGACTTTGGTTGAATAGTTGCCAAAAGACTGAGGAGAGAGAGAATGGGGCCAGAAATGCAAAGGAGTAGGGAAATGTCAGTCAGATTTAAGAGGGTGGAGTTTTGCTGTGTGGCTGAGGTAGAAGATGTGTGAAGGAAGCAGTAGAAAATTGGGGCATGAGGAGAGGTCACAGAGGGTCTTGAGCACTACCTGATAAAAACTACTTCAGGTCACCTATGTGTAATCCAATATGGACATTAATTTGCAGATGGCAATTAATGTGGCAAAATGAATTGGTCACTATCAACCATATATTAGATGAAATGATCCAAATAGAGAACTTGATATATGTGTAATATCATTTAAATAGGTTATTCTTTTATAGTAACATTCATTCATTCAAACATCCCACTTAGATTTATGAATGATGATCATGTTCCAGGCACTGAGAGCACATAGGACAAATAATGCATAATGAATAATGAAGGAGATCACAGTCTAGTAGGGGAAACAGATCTGTGCATAAATGTAGATGTATATTAATACATAAGATATATGGGAGGCATTGATGGTACATTGGTAGAATTTTTACCTTCCACGTTGGGGACCTAGGTTCAATTCCTGGCAATGCCCCTGCACTTGCATGTTGATGTAATGCTGAACAGGTTTCAGTGGAGCATCTAGACTAAGATGGACTAGGAAAAAGGGCCTGGTGATTGACTTTTAAAATCAGCCAGCAGATCATAGTGTGTGTACCCATAACCCATCATGAAGATGGTGTAGGACTGGGCAGTGTTTTGTTCTGTTGCACATGGGGTTGTCATGAGTCAGGACCCAACTTGACAGCAGGTAACAACAAGAACAAAGTATATGTAAAACATAAAGGTATTTGGGATTCAGTGTATTACCTTCAGAGTACCGTATGGGCGCAAAGGAGGGAGTAATTATTTTTACATGGGTGGGTCAAAGAAAATTCCACAGGGCCAAGAGAAGTCTTAAAATATTTATGTCCAAGACAGAATAATCATCCTTTACAGAAGTCTTCCCACAGAAGACTGTTATCCCCTGACAAAAAGGATTTTGTGGTCAATTAAGTTTAGAAAATAGTGCATAATCCATTCTCATCTTGGAATTCACAGTGTACATTAGCATGTTAAAGTTTCCATGAAGACCTGCAGTAAAAACAAATAAAGAAACAAATAAACACAACCCCAACTTAGTTGGTTGGGTTTAAAATCCAGTTCTCAGGTTGATTTCACCTCATGGCTACATTATATGTACAGAGTAAAACTGCTCAGTAGGGTTCTCATGGCTGTGACCTTTCAGGAGCAGATCTCTAGGCCTTTTTTCCAAGATACCTCTGGGTGGGTTCAAACCATCAACTTTTCAGTTAGTGGCTACATGCTTAACCATTTCCTACAACCCATGGACTCCCATTGGTTTGCTTTAATCTACCATTTTTCAAACTTAGTTGACCACTGAATCTTTCTATGATGGAATATCTATTAATAGCTTACTTATTATTATCTTAACACATAGTAATACTTTACACCTCTTAGTATCTTAATATCACAGTTTAGGAAGCCTGGCTTGGTGGCCTGATTTGGGTGGGAGTTTATATGAAGGTACAGGCAAGGTTGAGGTGATTATTCGATATCCTTTTCAATTCTGTAAATTTCTGCTGTTTTTAGACTACTCATTGAGAATTGATTCTTCTTATATGCGTGTGAATGCATGTGGTCAAACCATGCATTAGCCTGTCATAAGCCTTATTTAAAATTCTCTTAAACAAAGACCAAAAAATATATAGCTTCTGCCTCAAAAGTCAGATAAGCTATTGTGAGACTGACTACCATATTGAGATCAATTATTATCACACTATAAATGCAAATGATTTTCATGAAACAATTAAGAGACTAGAAAAATGCATATACATTGGACACTGTCCATAGTGAGTAGTGTTACAAAGGAGAATAAAGTCTTCTAAGACAGTCTGCCTAGTTGCCTGCTTTCTTACACTGCCGTTTTATTTATAATTTTGGCACCAGTGCAGAAATCACTTGTCAAATTACCTGAAGATATTTCATCTCAGTGACTGAATATTGTAAAGTTCAAAGCGTAAAGGACCATTATGGTTATTATGAAAAAGTTCAACTTTAACAGAGCAATAAAAAAAGAAATGTTCACCAGTAAAGTTATTCTGAAGATTTTGTTGTGTCCAGAAGGTTTGAAATGACTGTTTTTTTGATCACCAGTATTCTGGAGGGGGACAGCTCTGCCAAAACTGCCTGTGAAGTGAAATTTTACCTATTAAATCCATCTTTCCAGTTTGTTATTGCTGTTATTAGTTGTCTTTGAGTCAGCTCCAACTCATAGTGACTCTATGTATAATAGAAAGAAACACTGTCTGGTCCTGTGCCATCCTCACAGTTGTTGCTATTCTTGATCCATTTTGCCACTGTGTCAGTCTATCTCGTTGAAGCGCCTGCTCTTTTTCACTGACTCTCTACTTTACCAAGTATGCTGCTCTTCTCCACAGACTGGTCTCTGTTGAAAACATGTCCAAAGTACATGAGACAAAGTCTCACCATTCTCACTTCTAAATTTCCAGTTTAAACAGAAATATATTTTGTTTCATAGGCTCATAGGAAATGCTCAATTTATCTTTATTGCTTTATTGAGACAGTAAAATATGGCCTAAGCTTCCAGATGCCCAGTTCCTTCTCTTACTCCAGTAAGTGACTGTAGCAAAGTTTAGCAAAGCATTGCAGTCCGTGATCAGGAAATCATCACAAATGGTTGCTTTGTAGTAGTTTGAGATGTGGTTTCAGGGCTGACCCTATTTCCTTTGTGTGTATTTAGGTAAAGGGAAAGTTCCTGGAAAGTATTTGTTACATGAATGAATGAGTTGAATGAATGAATGAGTGCCAGGTTATCTTGAGTACCATTCAGACTTGAGCTGTTTACATGTCTGGGGGCAGATTTTCACCTCAGTGGATTTCTGAGCCACATAGTACTTTCTCTTTGACTTTTACACTCATTAAAAACCTGACCAGATTATATTCAGAGAGAATTTAGGATAGCTAGACTTGAACAATTTTCTTTCACCCTTCTTCCAAGTGTGTTCCCCTCCACAGCCCTCTAACCAAGCCCCCTGTGTCTGGGAAGGATGCCAGGAGGGAGGAGTTCATGAGCGAGCCTTGAAAGGCATCTGAGGGTAATGGGAAAAACACATTCACTGCACACACAGCTCCGTCTGCTTCGGCTCTGCCTGTGTGAGCTGGTGGGAGATGCTGAAGCACATTCTTTACAATCCAGGCCCTTAAAAGGAATGCATTTCGGGCTGAAATGTCAGCTTGGCTCTGCCCTGACTGCAGGACAGTTCTTTTATTGCTGACTTTTTGACATGATCAAGCCAGCCCCTTCCTCTCCACTCTGGCAATGGTTCGTAGAACTGATGAAATTTTAAGCCCTCACTCAGCCAAGCTGTATTGGATTTTTATCACAATACAAAGATTTTACAAATTGTATTTCTATCCTTACTCTTTAGCTTCCTTCTCCCCTAGCCCCACCCGAAACCAAGTCTTATCTGGAGCCAACCTCATTAGATATCCAAGTACGCTTTTCGTCTGGACCCTTGGGTCAACCGATTCACAACCATTTCTCTCCACCTTTTAGAAGGCCAATCGGAGCCTGCACCTCTCTCGCCCATAGCAGGTTGGGTCAGATTGTGGGTGGCCTGAGGATGAGCTCATCCACTTGTCTTGCTGCCCAGCACGCACAGCTCATCTTGCTGAACTGTCACTGGGTGAGTTAAATCTGAGTTCCTGAAACATCATTCTTCAGCTATTTTCATCTTGGGAGATTTTAGGCATTGCCTTGTCAAATTTATTCCAACTTGTTTGGTAATCTGGCTTTGCTGACTTCTGACCTTATGAGGAAAGCAGGACTCTGAGTTTACTTTCCTGATGCTACTTTAGAATGGACCAGAATTTATTTCTTCTCTATCCTTGCATTGGAAACACAAACTATCAAACCAAGGGCCTCTAGCTGGCTTATTTATCTCCTGTCCCGGGCTTTCATAGATTATGTACCTCTGAACAAGGGACTACAGTGATCAACCTTGTGGCTTTCTGAGAGGGAGGACTGAGCAGACGTTTTACTAGACAAACATTCATTGGATATCTCCTTTATGAAAGACATTCAAGGGTGGTCTGATAAGACCACTGCATAGAAAGTGGAAGCCCCATTTAGACAGAAGCTTCATTTGTTCATTCATTCATCCATACATGTGCTTGGATGTCCTATGCCCCAGCTGCAGTAGGCACTGATGAGTAATGTGGCAATAAAGTAGTATAGTCTTTACCTTCTAGGGACTTAGACTCATTTAAGAAGCTCTGGTGGCATAGTGGATAAGGCATTTGGCTGCTAGCCAGAAGGTCAGCAGTTCAAACCCACCAGCTGCTCCACAGATGGAAGATGGTGCAATCTACTTCCATAAAAAGATACAGCCTTGGAAACCCAATGGGGGTCACTATGAGTCAGAATCAACTCGATGGCACTGAGTTTGGTTTTTGATTTTTAGGCTCACTCAAGTTGAGGTGAGATGTACTCACGAAAACTTTATATCCCTGCACAATGGTGATACCAGGGTTGGTGTCACTCACAACACCTCTGTAGTGGCTGGAGGGGCCTGCACTACCCTATCCCTCAGCAGGCTCCATCCCTGAGCTATTTGGCCCTGCTCCTCCAGTCCCACCCCTGATGGTTCCTTGTAGCTCCTTCTCTCTCCCATTGGCCAAGGTGGAGACCCTTCTATCCACTCAATGGTGGATGCTGGGGTTAGCCTATTCACACTCTAACTGGTACGTGAGGGGAGAATGTCAAGATATAGCACTGGATGATGGGTGACACCAACCCTAGTGATGCCACTGCCTTGGTGGCTCCTCCTCTTGGCCACTGGCCTGCCCCCTGAGGTCATTTTGGTATCACCACCTCTGACAGTGTCAGGGGGTATGCTCTGTACCCCTATGCCCCATTAGTGGTACCACTGTCCCAGCAGTGCAAAGCACAAGCAAAGTCTCTAGGTTGGTGGGCAGGGGAAGGAGAAGTGGCTGAGAATGATGTAAATGAGCTAAACTTGATGCTTCCTGAGTGCTGATCCCAGGCTAAGCCTTCCTTCTCTATCTCTAGCCTCAGGGAATTTACAATTAAGTGGAAGACAGAGAGTCACATGCAGTACTGTGAACATTTGTCCAAGAAGAGATATGTTCCTGAGACTAGGTAACTTTCCAATTAACCCTTGAGTTACTTGTTCATCTCACTGCCTGATGGGAAGATGTCCCCTGGGAGTTCTAGAAAGTGTCTCTGTTTTCAGTCACTCCTGGCAGGGATGACCAGGAAAAGTTGGCAATCACTTTTGCTTTGGTGACCACTTTCCATCATTTGACTTTCCCAAAGTCAGATTCTAGCCATGTCCATTTACAAGTTCCTAAATGACTTTGATTTCCAATATAGTGACAAGTGTCTTGAGACTTTTAATTTAATGAAACAGTTTTTAAATAAATGCAGAGACACTAGAAGAAAGGGCATGGCAGTTTTTCACCTTGTGTCTCTAGCCCTTAACCTGACCACTGGAATATTGCTGCAGAGAGAGAGAGGGAGGTACAGCCTGCAGGAGGAGTGGAAAGGACTTCTCAGGAATTTGCAGTTTGAGTGTTGAATTCCTTTGAGTTTTCAGTAGGAATAGCCTTGTGTACCCTTGCACAGCAGTGGATTGGCATATATTCAGTTCTACTAATGAATGGTCTCTTGTAGTAGGTAAGAATTTCCAGGCTGGAGGAACGTTCGTGCTAAGCCCCTGTAAGTGCCCTCTCTCTCTTTATTATGTTTTCTCCTGTATGTGCACACACACACATAGCTATACATGCAAACATGCATGGAACCTTTGAGAAATGTAGTGTGAGGGTCATTTCACAGACCAGGTTCATGGGCTTTAAACAAAAAACTCACTGCTGTTGAGTTGGGTCTAATTCATAGTGAGGCGCTCAATGTAGTGTTATAACAAAGCCCTTGTCTGGGGTTTGGAAAGCTTCTGTTCTGATTCTATATTTTATCCTGATTACTTTCCTCCCTCTGGATCTTATGTTTCTTAATTGTACCATTAAGTGTTTGACAATACAATCTGTATGGGTTTTCATGATTCTAAGGATCTTCCTTTCTGTCTTATTGGCCTTTCCTGATGTGAGGAGCTAGGGGGTGATGCAGACTAGACTGCATCTAGGGTGGGGTGTGGAGTAGAAGTATGAATATGGTAAGTCGTGTCTCATAGGGAATATTGAGGTCAAAGCTGAAAATTTTGTCCTAATGTGCTGTCCATCAATTAGGTCCAAGGAAACTATGGATGTCAGGGTGCAGTGCCTTGTGGGGCTGAGCATTGGGGAGAGACATAAAAGAGCCAGGGCCACTATAATGCCCATGCCTGCTGGGAATTATTTCCACTACAAATTTGCACAGGTGAGCTAATTTATTTAAGGAGGTTAGAATGGAATGAATTCTTATCTTTTATATTCCATGCTGGGAATTAGGAAAACTAACATTCTCTTTTAATGGGCAGTATGTTTTCCTTCCTCATTGACCTTCCAAATGTTCCAGAATGAATTATTTAAAACACATTTAAGCCAAATCCCAGGAGGTTTTCAAGAAAACAATAGTTTCTCCACAGGATGTACTCAAGGGACCAGGGCTGCTCAAGGATAGAGACAGTTGAACCTTACATTATAATCTCTGAACTCCCTTCTCAGAGGAAGAGTTGGACTCACTGAGGAGATGCAAATATGTCTTTCTCTCAGAGTCAAGAATGATCATCTAAACCAACAGCTTAATTATAATCCCTGAATAGACCCTGCAGAAAACGTTGTGAGTTCCTGGAGGGAATAATGTCTCATTTAAATCAGGCATCCCAGTCAGCCCATTCTTCCTCTGATCCCATAATCTATATGACTCTTCTTGGTAACTATTTTGGAATTTCTTAAGGTTTCAGTATGTCCCAGTGCAGCTTTTCTGTCCTACCCATGAGTTTTCCATCCTTCCATGAATCCATACATCCACTCAAATAGCAAACATTTCCTGAGCATTTACTCTGTGTTGGTTACTAATATAGGAAAGTGGAGATAAGGGGATGGAGTAGACATTTGTTTGTAGTCTGCAGAGCTCACTTTTCTTCTTTCCTCTGCCAAAAGAAAATTTACCATGGCTGTGGTTTAGAAAGAATTGCTTCTATCTTCAGCTGCAGGTATGGATGGTGCTTAACTGAATCGGTGGATCCTTTGCCACTGAGCCAATCTACCATCATTTGGTCACAATGATTACTTCAGGGAGATCTCCATGACTCAATATAGGTTATTAAGGATCACCAGGGGAAAACTCAATGACATTTGTTTCAGGTATTATGTAAGTGGACCTCTCTCCTCCTTTAGATTAGAATCTAGGTCTGAGAACAATGAAGGAAGAGCCCCTCAACCAGTAGAAACTTTAACCGAGAAATCAAGAGTGAGAACTCAGGTCCTCACATCCTTTGAGACTTTGAACCAAGTTTTGCCTGAGACAGCCTTAACTCAGTTATGGGAACCAACAAATTCCTTTTAATGTTCAAACCAGGTTAAGAAGAGTATTCTGTTACTTGCAACTGAAAACAATTCAATTAAGAGTTTGGACCTAGGGTGTGGGTGTGGAAAAGAACTTGGGCTCAGGAGCCAGATTACTTGAGTTTGAATCACCACCCACTAGCTGTATGGCTTCTTGTTCCTCATTTTCATAATCAGCAAAATGGGAATAGTATTTATGCTTCACAGAGTTGCTATAAGGATTAAGTTAATTAGAACTTGAAAGCACTTTAAAATGGTGCTTGGCACATAATAAATGCAACATTTAATAAAATGAATAAAGTGGTGAAAAAGACTTAGCTCTCATTCCGAAGGAGCTTAGTTTCCCTCCTAGCTGCTACCTTCCTGAAAAGATGGGACCAGATAATGGTAACAATGATGATCACAAAAAAACCCAAAAAACCAAACACACTGTCATGAAGTCAATTCTGACTCACAGTCACCCCCATTGGGTTTCCAAGCTGTAAATCTTTACAGAAGTAGATTGTTTCTCTCCCTCCCATGGAGCAGCTAGTGGATTTGAACCGCTGACCTTCTGGTTAGCAGCCAAATGCCTTACTGACTACATCACCAGAGGTAGAGACTTCTAGTCTTAGTGAAGAATTCTCACTCAGTTCCATAAGGACTAATAGATAAAAATGAAACCTGCAATTGTTTAAAACCATCAACTGGCTTTATAACTATGTTATACATATTTTCAGTGAGAGTGGAGCTGTAAAACTTACTTATAACAATGGCACAGTTTTGTCACACCATGCTGTGTGTCTTTTGGCAACTAAGATGGTGTTTTTCTGACGTACAACAGCCTATTTCTATCTTTCATGTTGACTCACTGTACCTATATGTCATGATGACATAATAAATATGCATCATGTCATGGTAGGTTGTAATAACAGCAATGTAAAGATATCTTGTCTGTCACTATAAATGGGATACTTGATGTAATAATTGGTATATTTGTGTGTCATCATAATAGATAGTACCTGTCTGGTACTATGAAACAATGTACTGTCTGTAAAGATATCATTGTATTATTTTTCCATCATGATATCACACAATGTATGTTATGGTGACATGGTATATCTGTCAGTCATCACAGTGTACCCGTCTGTCGCTATGACACTGTATAACTTTGTGATGATTTGGTACATCTATTAGTGATGGTTGCCATGAGTAGGAATTGACTAAATGGTCAACTGACAACAACTACAACATTGGTGATGGTGATAGGATGAAGCTGTCTGTACCAATGGCACAGTGTACTTTTGATTTCATGTCACTGGTTTCCTAGTAGCTCTGTAGACCAGCTCCCAATCAGTTCTGTGTAGTTTATGGACTGTGGCTCTTGACTCACCAGCATTTTGTTGCTTGTGTACTCGAATCAAGCTAGGACTCCAAATTCTTAAAATGTTTTCAAACTGAACTCCTCCCAGCTCCTTGCTTACCTGCTGAGCCTTCTCCCCTCCCAGCAAATGACTCCACTTTACTGGCATCTGGTGTAGTCTTTCAAACCCAAACTTGAGACTAACATGAGTCTCTTCCCTCTTTTCACTCCATGTAACCAATGAATTGCTAAGTCCCATGAGTCACTTTCTAAATATCACTTAACCTGTTCCCTCCTTTCTGTCTTCACTGCTATTGCTAGAGCTATGGCCCTGGTCTCCAACCAAGTTTCTCTGCTTCCAAAGGTGCTCTTGGCTAATCCATCCTCAATTCTACAATCAAACTGATTCCTCTAACGTAGATTGATAATGTCATTCATCGTCTCTGAGATTTGAAAATTGTCATGTCATTTATGTTTTCCAAACACAACCAAATTTTATATTGTCATTCTAAGATTTCTAGGATTTAGCTCCAACTAATTTTTTCACCTTGTTTCCCAGAGCTTCCCTTTGTACTCTCTATACCCCAGCCCCTCACTTTGCTGCCTCTTTATTCATACCACTCTAACCAGCAGACATGTCTATTCTTATGGAGTGCTGAAAAGTGTAGGCTTCAGTGTCAGACTACATGAGTTTGAATCTTGGCTCCATAATTCAAGAAACATGTGATCTTAGGTAAGTCATTTAACCTCTTTGGACCTCGATTTCATCATTTGTAAAATATGGACATTCATATGCTTACCTCATAGGGTTGTTGTGAGGATTAAAAGAGTTAATTCATGCTTGACCCCTACTGACCACTTAGTTGATATTCTTCTTGTTTTTGGTTACCACCAAGTTGTCTCTGATTCATGGGGACCTTGCATATAACAGGACAAAAGGTTGCTTGGTCTTGTACCATCTTCATGAGTTTTGATATGTTTGTGCCTACTGCTGTGGCTATTGTGTCCATGCATCTCTTGTTTTTGCTCATTGTGACTCAGGCCACATCAGCAAATGAAGATCCAGAAGGCTTTACTTCATCTGTATCATTAAGTTGACTCTACTTTGAAGAGGCAACTTTTCCCTCATTATATCTTGAATGCTTTCCAAACTGAGGGACTCATCTTCCAGTACTATATGGACAATGTTTTGTTGCTATCCGTAAGGTTTGTACATGTTAGTTATACATTTTGTTAATAATGTTTGTCCTTCTATTTATATACAAATTAAGTGAAAGCTTCCATAAATGACTTTTATCAAGTATTTCCTAAATGCCTAAGTCAGACATTGTCATTTTCATAGAGTTGCTCTTATGCATTTGTCATATTTTGCCTTCTTTGTTATTATCATATTCAATTTAACAAAATTAAAATCTTATAAGTAAAAAAAAAGGGTCTTCCTCAGAACCCAGAAAAGTGATTATCACAAATAAGTGTTCAATAAATATTTACAAATAAATTCATGATTGAGTGCTTCTACTTTTGAAATTGTGAAGATCTGAATTTTTTGACCAAATGAAAAAATTCAGCTTAAATGCTCATTGTATCTGCTGAGTGACTCCTCCAAGTCTCCGAGGCCAGGGTTGATTAAAAATTTAACAGTTGACACAGGCTCTGACCCATCGGAATGAATGCTGACCGTAAACAACTAAGATGATGGCACTAGTGTGTACCAGCTGAACCAGGCCTGCCTTTGACCACCTGTGATAGTGAGGCCAACAATGACTGAGAATGAAGACTCAACTGGTTTAATCCAGAAGGAATTTATTTCTCAGATAAGGAGTCTGGAGGTAGAGCAGTTCCAAGCTGGTTACTTCAGTAAATAGCTATATAATAGAGGGCTCAGCCTCTTTTCTTCTTTCTGCTTTGCTTTCTTTAGGAATTGGCATTGTCTTCCAGTTGCTTACTCTTATGGAATCCCCCTGAGCTCTTGAAGCAGACTGACAGAGTATATCTCATTTTATTGGAAAGGAAAATGTTTCCCAGAAGCCCCAGCAGATCTCTTTTTCTGGCTTATATCTAATTGGCCAGGATTTGATCACGGGCACCTAAAGCAATCACCAGCAAGAGGAATGGGTCTTCTGGGACTGGCTTTAACCATTCAGGATTAATCTAAATCAGAAAGAGGAGGAGTGGACACTGTAGAAAAATCAGGGCTCTCGTAGTTTGAAAGAAGGGGAGCTTGGGGCACTGGGAAGGTAACCAAAGGTGTCTGCCTTATTGCCCTCTGTGAAAGAGAGGGAGAATCTACTAGATTATCTTAAAAGACCATCACTTATTCAAATCCTATGTTAAAAACAAAACCCACTAACTCACTGCCGTCAAGTCGGATCCAACTCATAGCGATCCTTCCTTGTGTTTCCAAGGCAGTTTCACTACGGAAGTAGATTGCCCAATCTTCCTTCCGAGGAGTGGCTGGTGGGTTTGAACCACCAGCCTTCTGGTTAGCAGTCAAGTGCTTTAGGAACTGTGCCAGGAGAGCTCCTAAAAACAAAATACCACAAAATAAATCATTGATATGTAAATAGAACTGAATATGAACAACATACAGATCAGTCTTTAGGTAGAAATCACTGCATTTATCATAAGGGTTGTCCAGCTTAACACTTCCCAGATCCGAAGAATTATTCAGTCATTTGAGCCTTTAGGGTAATTGCTTATGATTTGAAACAAATAAGATAAACATAAATTTCCACAAATAAAGCCTATATTTCCCAGCTATAAAAGGCATAGGAACAAAATTCTCAATGTTGGTATTTTCTTGTTTCTAATTTCTTATGGGTGAGTCCTTCAGTGCCTCCCAATGTCTACTAGAAAAAACAGAGAACCTCTACAAGGCACCCAAGGGCCTCTGTGATCAGCCTGTTCTGATTCCCCAGCCCGATATCAGCTGTCTCTCAACGAGCCCCTGACTTTGCAGCCCCATGGGCTCATTTGCAATGTCTTAGACACAACACGTTCCTTGTCCTTATTTTTAATTTTTTGGCCTTTACTTCTTTGTCTCCCTGGCAACCTTTGTTCATCCTTCGAGGCCTACCTCAAGTGTTATCTCCTTTATCATAAGTGTGATATTTTCCAGGCTTCCTCAGGCAGGTTAAGTGCATTTGCCTGTGTGTGCCCTCAGTATTAAATCATCCCTCTATTAGAGCCATTAACTTAGTGCTGTAATTATCTACCCTGCTGGACCAGGGGGAAAGTCCTCATCTTCTGCACTTTGTACTACCTGCTTCTGGCATAGCATTCAGCACATCATGGGAGTGGGCATGGTAAATAAAGGGTTTTGAATATACACGTATAATTTTAATTAATAAATCAGGTATAACTTGATGGATGCATTTCTTATTACCCTTCTTCCAGACACATCCAAATTTGAGTCATAAACTGATCATTTATGAATAGATTCTTGTTGTTGTTATGTGCCGTCGAGTCGGCCCCGACTCATAGCGACCCCTCCTTGGGTTTCCGAGGCAGTATCACTACAGAAGTAGGATTGCCCAACCTTCCTTCTGAGGAGTGGCTGGTGCTAGCTTCTTGCAAATGGGCACATTTCTGCATGTTCACCTTGACATATATGTACTCATGGCAGAAAGAACCATTAGTGAATTCATTCTTTTTGAATCCAAGTTGTACTTCTACTGCTAAGGTTGATTATTGATTTGTTTTATTCTGTGATTAAAGCCATTAGCCACTATTAGCAAATGATGATGTTTATGCATGTTTGAATATCAGCTGGGTTGAATTTCATAGCAGGAGCCCAGGCTAAATTAGTACTCCCTGGAACTGATATCTAGAATGGTGATACATAGATTTGTTGAAGGTAGCAGATGATTTTTTCTTACAGTAGAAGGATAAGCAGAACCTGATTGTCTATGCTAATTATTCTTCCTGAGCACAGATGCTAGCTGGATGTAGTTTTAGTTGAAACTGGCCTCTGTCCTTACCTGATTTTGAATGACTGGAGACTTCTGAGAGGGAGTGCCAGTGGGTCAGAAATACTCCCTAGCTCCAGTGCCTGTAGACTTTGCTTTTGAACTTTATTGAGGAGGTGGAATAGGCTCATTTTCTCTTTGAAATAGTTGGGAATAGAATCTGCACATCAGAGCTTGGCTTCACTTGAATACATCTTCTGGCCAGGGAGAAGAAGACACTGCTTTTGAAGCCCTCTCTGAGCTGGTCATGTCTTTTCTAGTTGCACCCTAATAGAAGGAGGCATGGCTGAATGAAACTGCCACCAATGTTGAAGTCCCGTATTGAAACTGAGTTCCTCAGTGCTGGAATGCTGAGGTCAGTGGACAACTGCTTCCCTTACACCTTCTGTGTTATTCAGTGCAGAAACTATTGTAATAAACAGTCCTCAAATCTCTGGGGCTTACCATATCACAGTACAGTGGCTAGGAGGATGGGGGCTCTGCTCTACCCAGTCACCAATAGCTCAGGATCCTCCTTCTGGTGGCACTTCCATCCCCTAGTCCTTGGAGCTCTCCAGTGTATCATCTGTGACCAGTGCAGATGCTAAGCCTTTGTGGTTAGGCCTGGAGGGGCACCCATAACTTCTGTCCATATTCACGTTGGCCGAAGGTCTCATATATGCAAGGAAGGGTGGGAAATGTAGCTTGATAGCTCTATCTGGCAAAAGAAGAGAAAGAGCTGGTAAATAACTAGCCAGTGTCTGCTGCAATCTTCTTTGCTTCTTTCTAGCAGGTGAAACTAATCATGCTGAGGGGATTTTCACCCTGGGGCCATTTTCTCAGCCTGTCATCTCTTCCTTTGTGTCACAAGAAAACTTGCTCCAGGCTCATCCTTCTCTGAATAGTCTCCTCCTTTCTCCAGGGCAATGCAGGGAAAATACACATTTGATGAGAACTTGAGGGCGGCGGCAGCCACAGACCAGACTTCCTGGAGATGGGACTGCATGTACATACTTTCTAGCTCCTAATGTGGTGATGTGGTGATGTGAGGCCCATGGCAAACATTTGTGGAGTGAATGACTGAATGAATGGTTGTAGGTGAACCTAAGGTTCTTGTCATCTGATCTGACATATATTCAATTTGGAAGACTCATTTCTTTACCCTTTTCACAAACCTTCCTGGTTGTTATCTACAGTTCTTCTCTTCCAGGGAGATGGTTCAATTAAGACAACTCAAAATGAGTCCATGATTTGAAGGTACAGCTGACTGCACTCTGATTAACTTCCTATTCATCAGCCACATAGATATATGATGGGAATTACCAGGGCTGGCAGAAGGGAGGGCAGTCAGGCTACGGGGAAAAGAAGATAGAGGCTGGAAGATCATGGTTTTGGGGTACAAAGATGGAGAAAGTATCAATAGAAGAGTGAGGGTCCCCAAAAGGTGTAGAAACTGGCAGATAGCATGTGGTATTATAAGAAATATATTTTTGATTTCTTAGCACTGGAGTGACTGACTAGAGGAAAATAGAACTTTCTCATGAGGTGAAAAGAAAATTAATGTGAGATACTGGAAAAAACTGATGACTTGAGGCTCAACTGAAGGAGTTTTGAGACCTTTCTGTCTAACCTCTGCCCACCTATAATGAATGTCAGCATCTTCTCGAAAGCACAAGAGTGATGGTGCTTCTCATCCAGAGAGGCTGCTGCTCCCTTGTTGGGGCATGTAATTGTTAGGAAGAACTCACATTACCTCATGGCTTTATTCCTTCATGCTGAAAACACTCAAACCCAGTATTTGAGTGTGAAGCCTACCAAACATCTCCACCTGCATATCTTGCAAGTAGTCGAATGACCAAAAAACCAAACTTTTGCTCTCCTCACTTCCAGTATGCTCCTCCTCCTTGCTGTTCCTAGTTCAGGGAATGGCATCCTATTCACAATGTTGCTAAAAATGTGGACATCCTCTCCTCTATTACAGCCAATTATTCACAGATTCTGCAAATCTGGATTGTTGTAGCATTTTCCTAACTAGTGTCTTTGCCTCCAATCTTGCCCATTTCAATTTCTGCATGTGTAGCGGTCACTTTTCTAAAAGGGAAATTTGCTTAACTGCTTGGCTTTCCATTTTCTTCGATACAAAGTCCCATCTCCTAATCACTACATGACCAACCACTCTGACTGCTGCTAATTTCTCCATTCTCCTGCCAGTCTTTCTTTTTACGCCATGTCCTAGCTATATGAAATTTATAGTTCCTGGAAGACAGCATGCCCTTTATGTCCATTCCTTTACAGTTTCCTCTGCCTGGAACACTTTTGTCCCCACTCGACTCCCGTTTGCCCACAAAAGTCTGGTCATTTCTCATGATGCTGATTAGACTTGGCTTTCTGATCTTTCAAGTTGGTACCCCTTCTCTCTGCTTTCATGCCACTTTATGTTTGTTCCTGCGTGGACTTATTATATTATACTGCATTTGTAGATCTCCTTTTCTGTCTCCACTTCCAGACTAATGTGAACTCACTTACCTAGACTATTTCTATACTTGGCATCATACAAAATCCAAAACTGGACTTCTTGCTCCTAGAGTTACTCTGCTCCAATTTAATTTCTAGAGTGTTATTTGTAAAGCAAAAATGTAATGATATCATTTTCTACTTTGAAATTCTTTAAGATTTTCCTCATTGCTTTTAGAATAAATTAAAGAGAATTTTCAACATGTTGACCTCTCCAGCCTCATTTCTTCCCACTTTCCTTCCACTCTAGTTATGGGTGATGGCATTATATTTCTTATAAGACCACATTAATGTCCTCTGCTTTCTCTTCCCTTGCCTCTAGGTCTTTGCACAAGCTGTTGCCTCTTCTGGAGGCTTCCTCTGTACTTTTTTTTTCCTCCAGCAGCAATTGCTGCTTACACTTCAGATTATACCTCACTTCTACTGTCAAACCTCCCGTTGGGTCTCAAGAGTATCCCTGTACAAGAAAGTGCATCTGCCTCCTTCTTGTATCACAAAGTCTCACTGACAATAGGGCATGTGCATGTGCAGTCATCCAAGGCCTGTGAACTTGTTCACTCATGGGCATGTGACCCAAGGCCTCTTGCTCACAAGAATGCTGCACTTGGGATTTGTGCTCTGTGTTTGCTGACTTGAAATTATTAGTTATATTATCTTTGAATTTATGTTTTGTAAGTGCAGTCTGACAGGAGAGTGGAATATGTACTTGGGGCTTGGAGCCTTGTCTCGTGTGTGGTTCCACCTCCTATTATATCTCTGGGATGGTTTTTAGCTGCCCACTCCTCTGCTCCCAGTGGGGACTTGGGTGAGATCATGGTATTAATCACAAGGCACAACCCCAGGCTCCTCTGAGGGTCTGCACTCACCCCATGAGTACCTTGAAACCAGACCCATTCCAGTATGATGTAGGTCTCCTCCATTAGGTGGATTTAGCTCAAGGACTTCAACTGGTCTTGCTTAACCTTTTTTTAGATGCATACTCAGCTTAAGAGAGAGATAAAGAGGCAGAGGCAGAAAGGAGAAAGATTTTTTTCCTGTTTTTTGGATAAGTGATCTTGCATTTTCATGTTTCATTGGGCCTGCAAATTATGTAGTTGGCCTTACTCAACTTAGAGGAGGTGCTCAGAGATGGCCAAGACTTAAACATCTTTTTAATCCACCCACTCCCTTTACTTCCACTTCCACGACCATAACTCAGGATGAAGCTCCTTCCTTGGACTATTCTAACAGCTTATTCATCCTTGTATCTCTAGCACCTGGTAAAAGGTTTGGCACAGAGCAGGACCTCAGTAGGTTTATAATAAATGAATGAATAAATAAAATAGACAGGAAAAATTATCTTTAAAATAGCATGTTGTTAGTTCTGCAGGATAAGGTGCTTTGTTAGAAGTGTTAAATAGCTCTGAGACTTATCTAATTAATTCTACATTCCAGCTCTGCTATGAGGTGATCAGAACCTAGAGTGATCTATGTGACAGCTGCCCTGACCTGGTTTGTCCAGGAACTATCACCTTGGAACTGCCCAGCGATAGGCACTAGATGCAAATCTGGGCAACCACAGAGCTCCTAAAGTTGAAACTTGTTTCTGAGGCATTGGACTGACTGAGGGGCTAAATTTACTGCCAGGAAGAAAGATTCATTAGGTCTTCAGTGAAGTTTGTTGCAGATCACATCTAAATAATGACAGCTCTGCTGAAAGGAGAGAGTTCTAGTCCAAGAGCTTATATATAAAGGGCAGGAAAAATTGAGAATTGATTGGAAAACTTGGAGAAATTGGCTTTTCTCCCTGACCTCAGTCTACCTAGTGAGGTACTTTTGCTTGTAGGCCTCTAGGAGGCTTTCTGGAGTACATGAGAAAATGATTTCTGAATAAGTTGTACATGGCTACCATGTGCTGGCTTGTTTAACCTCTCCCACTCTGACCTCACTCTCCGCAGTGCAGAGAGAAAGGACCATCAGCCTGAATATGCTTGCCTTCAAAGACCTATTACCCAGTGTAGGTTTCTATCTAAATAGGCACTTAACTTATGCCCACCCATCCCTAGGATATTCACATCTTCTAGTGCTTCAGTATCTCTTACTGTTAGGCAATAGTCAATAAATTAATACCTATGATACCCATAACAGCATGTACTATTGTGGTCAGTTCCACCCTGACACACACAGGGTCACCATGTATTAGAATCAATAGCTACTTTTTTTTTTTCTTATAACAGTGGACTATTTTATTGGGATAGGTGTATTTTCCTGTGGTCCATGCAGTTCAGAAAATTGGTCAAGTATTATTTGACAAGTTTCATTGCTATAGAGGACAGCATGGTCAGTGTGATACTTGGGGGGGCTGTCAACTTGGCTGGGCCATGATTCTGAGTGGTTTTAGCAGTTGTGATGTGGTTATTCCCATGATGAGATTGGATGTATATGTTTTGAGCAGCCAATCTGTTGAAAGGGAGTTTCCCTACGGCTGTGTCCATATATATATATATATATATGGACATCCTGGAAAAAGAGAGACCCTTCTGTGGATCTGGATCCTTCTGGATCCTGTGGTGCTGCCTACAACTGTCTGTGTGTGAACAATCCACCATTCTGCCTGGTGATCTGGGATTTGTCATCCGCCGGAGTCAACAGCCAATGTGCCTGCTAACTTTGAGCTCATCAGCCCCTGAAGCTGCACGAGTCAAGAAAAACTTCCAGTTTGACATTTGATCCAGGAACTTGGGACTTGCCAGCTTCTATAACTATGTGAGCCATTCTCCTAAAATAAATTTCTCTCTCTCTAAGCTTTACTGTTTTTGCTTTTCTAAAGAGCTTAACCTAACACAGTCAGTGTGTAGAAGGTCTTTTTATGATGTTTGGTGCCATTGGCACTGGGGACTCATGGCAAAGAGTGAGGTCTGCTTCTTGGTGTTTGCAGTAGCTGCACACCAACAAGTGATAAAAGCATCTTTTCATATGCTTCCATTACTAATAAAAAAAATACCAATTTTTTAGTAATTCAGTAATTACTAATGGGAGATAGAATCCAGACACTACTGACAATTTGGAAGTTCTTCTCAAGTTCCTTATGGGATCCATAACTGTATTCACCCTGAGGCCACATGTTGAAGGCTGCTCCTGGCTAATAACTAAGCATAGTATGGTAAGCAGGTCATTCCAGTTAGATGCAGGACCCTCCTGTAGATGACTTTGGCTTGAGTACTTCCAATGGCCTTGCCAAACTTTTCTTGAAATTACTGCAGTCTAAGACTGTTTTTCTCAAATCCTCCTTCCTTATTTACTTTCTCCTTCAGAGATATCAGACTTGGGGTAAAGTCTGAAGAGTCTTCCTTCATCCTCCAACAAATATCTTACACATTTAAACCTTTTTTGATGTCTGTTTCTCAGGGTCCTGAATGAATACATTCCCTTTCCACATTTATCTTTCCTCAAGAATATGTAAATACTTTTCACATTTCAGTCTGATGGAGACTTGCTGTTGAAGCTAGGAATCAAATTATCCATTCCAAGATGTAGAGGAGACAGAAGTTTACCGAGGGAGTATTCAGCTCCAGGAAACTGGAAAAAAGCCTAGTGCTTTGGGATCTCTGAAAATTGTGGAAACTGACAGTACTTCATAAGCAGGGCCCAAAGAGAGGAGGGTACAAAAGTTACCATAGCAGCCATAGAGGTTTCTGTGGCCTAGTCTGCATTCATTAAGTGATACCACAGTAAGGAGTAACTCTGAGCCCACAGGTTTGGTGGTGACTGAAAATGGTAAGGACCAGAACTGTAGATTGAAGACCAGATCATTTCCCTTTTCCAAGTGCAAGAGAAGTTCCCAGTTTTTAAGTACAAACAACCTCAGGGAAAGAAAAGTTAACAAAAACTGAATTTATATTAAAACATTAGAGACTGAAGTTATCTCTAATCTTGGTTATTTGAAGCCCCCAGCCTGGTTAACTATGGTATAAAAAATAAGTGACAATACATTTCTTCCATACAAGTATCGTGGAGGTTCAGACAAAAACCTATATATGCTTGTCAGAATTAGCAGGCACTTTAAAAGTGGCTGGAGGGAAAACAATGGACTCACACATGAATGAACCACAGTCATTTTCCTTCCCACAAACAGTCTCAGAGGTTGGAATTTATAACCAAATGCAGAATGTGACAGCAAGGTTGATCTTCTTTATGGGAGAAAGTCAAATCTGAGTTAGGGACTGACTCTCTGAGACTGAGAGATAACTCAAGTCCCCAAACACTGACTGAGGGCTCTACTCAGGGTGGCTCCTAGACTTCACTGCTTTCAGTGTAGGGAAGGAGCAAAAGCACTGGAAGCAAGTCTTCCCAGATAGGAATGTGGAGTCCACTAGGTACTTGGACGGTGGCATATATGTAAGTGAGACAAAGGAGAGCACCCTGAGGCATTTATTCTCAAGCTTTTCAACTGATGTGCCTCTAAACACAGAGACAAGTTTGTGCTTCCTGTAAGGAAGAGGATACCGTGTGAAGCAGCCTGTGGCAATATAAAATTTCCTTAAAATTCATATACCTTACACTCTATAATATCTCTGTGTGTTTTATTTATTTTTTGCAATGACAAAATTATTTTATATAATTTCACAGAAATCATCTATTTATCACATTTTTATTTATAAAATAGTATCAGCTAATACTCTTTTTTTTTTTTTTTTTTTAAGGGATCTCTGGTGGCATAGTGCCTAAGGCATTTGATGGCTAACCAGAAGGCTGCTGGTTCAAACCCACTGGCCACTCTGTGGAAGGAAGATTGGACAATCTACTTCTGTAAAGATTTAGTGCCTCGACCCAAAGGGGGTCGCTATGAGTTGGAACCAGTAAGTTTTTTTTAAAATACTTGTTTAATTGCTGAAAAGAATAAAATAGAAAATTAAAATGTCTCCCACCCCCCCAAGTAATCCCTGATGATTTATAAAATGAAAAATCAAAGAAATACACACATACACACATACTTAATTATTTTCAGAGATTGTCTTCAAGACAATCCTAAATGTAAATTCAGCTACTAATTGATCTTTAAAATACATGAAGCAGACGTTACTTCTGATCGGGACGGAAAAACAGGGACCGGATTTACCTTCTCCCTTAAACAAAATGAAAAAAAAAAAAAGTGACAGATTTCAATCCCTGGGTAAAAGCCAAGATAGGAAGTGATCTCTGATTGGAGGGATACAAACAAGATGGGCCCTGTAATTGTCTTATGTTACTGCCTGGATAGAGTTTCTAGGCTATATCATGGGGAGAGAGAGGGATATGGCCTAGGAGATAGAGCTGGTAATCGGGGGAAGTCTGTTGTTATGTGCTGTCGAGTTGGACCCGAGTCATAGGGACCCCCCCTTGGATTTCTGAGGCAGTATCACTACGAAAGTAGATTGCCCCATCTTCCTTCTGAGAAGGGGCTGGTGGGTTTGAACCACCAGCCTTCTGGTTAGCAGTCAAGTGCCTTAGACACTATGCTACCAGAGCTCGCGGGGAATGTCTAGACAGCTAGAATACTCAGAACAGAATACTACAGAGAAGATAACAGCACAGAAAGGAAAGAGCTGCATGGAGAGACACCTCTAGAGTTTTACAGAAGATTTACCTCAGGGATACAGCCTACTGATGATAGGCACATGTTTATGAGAAAACTGCCTAAGGCCTGGAAAACAACCACATGAAAGAACCAGGTGAAGCAATTCCTGATGACTAGATGATCACACAGGGCTGAAAGTAGATTGTATTTCTGTAAGCCAGAATGGAAAAACCTTGCAATGCACAAGGCATCAGGTAAAGTACAGGTATGCATCACTGAATATCCACAATATGTTCTGTGAAATAGAGCAGTATGTGATTTGGACATTGTGAAAACACTATATTACATACTTCGCAAACAGGCCTGCTTACGTTGCGGGCAATAGCATTCACTGATATTCCACCTTTGTGTTATTTAATGATCTTTTGTTTCACTTTCAAATTGATATTTCTCCTTTTCCTTGTGCTGCTACTATCACTACCTCTGGTTTTGCTGTGTTTAGGAGACATGATGTACTTCATGGTAATGTTTCAAAAGAAAATTAAGCAGAGAGATAACACTACAACATTCAAGAGATGTGTGATACATGAGATTGGATGCTGCTGCCAATGAGTTGAAGCATATACTGTCATACAGTAAACTTCTTATTTGTAAGTAGGGAAAGTTCACATTAAAATAATGTTACAAAGTCTGGTACAATACATGCATAAACCAGTGGGAGTTTATTATGACTATTAAATAGACATAAGTATTGTAGGTTAAATATGCATTATACATTATACTCCTGGCAGCACAGTCACTTTGTATGCAAGAGACATGAAATACATGTGTTGCATGTGACAAGATGTTGTATTCACTATGTCTGGTTACATCTGCTATGTTCCATTCTCTGATAAGGATTTCTGAAATCTCTTATAACCTTATGGGACCACAGACGTATATGAGGTTGTATGTTGCTTGCATGGGTGTTGTACAGTACATGGCTATATTCAGAAGGGTATTGCCTCACTCACCAAAAAATTGACTCATTGCCATCGAGTCAATTCTGATTCATTGTGATTCCCATTGGGTTTTTGGGCAGTAAATCTTTATGGAAGTAGATTGCCCCATCTTCCTTTCACAGAGTGGCTGGTGGGTTTGAACTTCCAATGTTTGGGTTAGTAGTAAAATGCCTTAGGCACTATGACACTAGTAGGCTACTATTAGCTCTAAATTAAAGGCTACTATTTGTCCTGAAAAAAAAAAAATCTTAAAAGCAAACCTTTAAAGGCTCAAACTGTTTATAAGAAACTTAATTGGGTCCCAGTGCAAGTAGAGAATATTTAAAGGAATAAAAAATATATCAAGTACAAAAGATAACATTACTTATGGCAACTAATTAAATAAATTACAAGGCATGTAAAGACTCAGGAAAATATGATCATGATAAGGGAATAAATCAGTCAATAGGAGAGACTCAGAAATGACACAGGTGATACAACTAGTAGACAAGGACAGTTATTACAAATATACTTCATTTGTTCAAGAAAGAACAGGGATTGGCAAACAATGGCCTGTGACCTAAACCAAGCCAGAAGCTTTTCTGTGGTCTAGGAGATTAGAATAGTTGTTTTTCTTTTTTACATTTTTTAAAGGGCTGTGAAAGAAAAGAAAAGTGATAGGAGCATATATGGCCCAGATAACGTAAAATATATAGTACTTGGCCCTTTAAAGAAAATGTTTGCCGACTTTAAGGTAGAGGAACACATTAGCATGATAAGGATATACAGGAAAAACAAAAAACAAAACTGAATTTGAACTTTTAGAGATGTAAATGACAATATCTGAGATGAAAAAGATAGTGAATAAGATTAACAATAGACAAAATATCTCAGAAGATTGCTAACTTGAATGAGCGTCATTCAAAATTAAACTCTGAAAGAGAAAAAGACAGAAAAAGGATACAGAGTATCTGTGAAGTGTGGGAGAACTTGGAGGAGCCCAATATACAATATGCATACAATTAGAGCTTTGAAGGAGAGGGGGTGGTCAGAAAAATATTTGAGGACTTAATACCTAAACAGTTTCTAAATTTGATAAAAAGATTAAGCCCATAGTGTCAAGAAAGCTCAGAATACCTCAAGCATGAGAAACATAAAGAGACTATATCAGAGCAAATAAAAATCAAATACATTAGAATCAGTGACAATGTGTCTTTTTTTAAAATGCATTTTATTGAAATATAATTTATGTACAGTGAAATACACAAAACTAAAGTGACATGTAGGAGCTCTGGTAGCGTAGTGCCTAAGGCATTTGACTGCTAACCAGAAGGCTGGTGGTTCAAACCCACCAGCCACACCTCGGAAGGAAGGTTGGGTAATCTACTTCTGTAGTGATACCGCCTTGGAAACCCAAGGAGGGGTCACTATGAGTCGGGTCTGACTCGATGGCACATAACAGCAACAAAATGACATGGGTCAATGCATTTTTTTTTTTTTTGTCAGTGTTCACTCCCCTTCCCTCCCACCCCTAGCAACCAAGAAAGTTTCCCTCTATATGTAAACCTTTCCTTGACCCTCCTCAACAAGGAACTAATACTACATTTGTCCTTCTGTGACTGACTTATTTCACTTAGCATAATGTCCTCCAAGTTCATCCATATTATGCGGATCCATTATTCTTTAGTGCTGCATAGCATTCCATTATGTGTTTGTACCATAGTTTAGTCATCCATTCTTCTACTATAAATCTTGGAGATAACTCCTTTGCCAGATATATAATTATTGGCAAGTATGAATTTGTTGCTGTCATTTTGTTATGTGCTTTCGGTTTCGTTGTTCCATATAATTTTCTATGCTGAGGTCATTTTGTTTATGAATCTTGTTATCATTTCCTTCATTGCTATTTTAGTATTTGCTGAATATTTACATTGGTCTCTTTTTTGATGTGAAGGTTAATCATTTTTCTTTGAGGTTACCCTGTGATTTATAGTTTTCTTCCCAAGTTTAGAATAGTCCATTCTATCTTGTAGTTGTCTTGACATCCCTACCATCTAGAAGTTCTGTAACAACACAGTTTTTTCCCTCTTTTTGGTTTGTAGTTGTCCTCATTTGTCAATTGATGTCTCTGGTTCCCTGTTTACAATCTTGTAGGCTTCTTTACTTTGTATACTTCCGTAGCTGGGTTGGTTTCTGGGTTATATCATCATGTGTGTTAATGGTCAGTTGCTGTTGGCTGCTGTTACTACTCTGTCCAAAGGGCACCCTTTAGCATCTCCTGTAAGGCTGATCTGGTTCTGACAAATTCCTTTAATTTCTGCTTATCTGGAAATGTCCTAATTTCACCATCATATTTGAGGGACAATTTTGCTGGGCACATAATTCTTGGTTGGGAATTTTTCTCTTTCAGTGTTTAATATATACCATCCTTCTCATCTTCTCACCTTCATGGTTTCTCTCAAGAAATCCAGGCTTAGTCTTATTGGTTGCCACTTGTAGGCAACTTTTTGTTTTTCCCATGCAGCTCTCGTGATTCTTTCTTTGTCTTTGTCTTTGGTAAGTTTGATGATGATGATGTGTCTGAGTGATTTGCTTTTGGGGTCTATCTTGTTTGGGGTTCATTGGACTTCCTGAATGGATATATTCTTGTCTTTTATCAGACCAGGAAAATTCTCTTCCAACAAATCTGTGACAATTTTCTCTGTGGTTTTATTTGTGTCTTCCTGTTCTGGAATTCCAGTTACGTGTAGGTTATTCCTTTTGATGGTATCTCACATGAACCTTAGGGTTTCTTCATTTTATTTAGCTCTTTTTTTTTTTTTATTTATTCCTTTCCAAAGAAGTGTTCAGATATTTTCCTTCAATCTCCCTAATTCTGTCTTCCATTGATTCAATTCTGGTCCTTTGCCCATGCAATGTCTTATCTATTTCTGAAAATTTAGTATTAATCTTCTGGTTTTCTGTGTGTAGATTTCGTATCATTTCTAATTTTTCACTTAGTTCTTGTATTGTTTTTTGCAATTGTTGTAGGGTTTTCTCTGTGTTTTCCTTGATCTGTCTCTCAATTTGTTGAAGATACCTAAATATAATTATTTTGAATTCCTTGTCAGGGAGTTCCAACACTGCATCTTCCTCAAGGATGTGTTTTGGGTCTGTATTCTGGTGCCCTGTTTCTCCTGCTTTATCTTGCTTCTTTATGTGGATTATGATGCTCCATTATCTCTGATAGGAGCTCTGGTAGCATAGTGGCTAAAGCACTTGACTGCTAACCAGAAGGCTGGTGGTTCAAAGCCACCAGCCACTCCTC
>NW_006921645.1:9499494-9503014 GCF_000298275.1 Orycteropus afer afer | reverse complement strand
GATCTTTAGGTCAATTCTCAAGTCCCAACACCACTTAGAACTATTCAGGCTATTGATCCCGTTGGAGTAACTGATAGTTCGCAGCTCTGACCGTCTCTGTACTAACTGTTTTTATTCAGGTTTTTCCACTAGTTGGTGCCTAATCTGCTTCTGTATAGTTTCATTCAAGGCTCAGGGCTCCAGGACTATCTTCTGTATCTCTGTCAATTGGTTTTTCTCTTCTTTGTTGAAGAGGGTGTGTGTCATTTGTCTGCCTATTCCTCCATCTTACTGGAAGTCTCTAGAATCAGTGACAATGTATCTTAAAAGCAGCATGAGACAAAAGTCATATTACATACAGAAAAACAAAAGTAAGAATGACAGCAGACTTCTCACTGGAAACAATGCAAGCTAGAAGACATCAGATCAATATCATTACCAAAAGCCTTTGCTGTTGATTCCAACTCATAAAGACCCTATAGGACAGATGTGAACTGCCCCATAGTGTTCACAAGACCGTAATATTTATGGAAGCAGATTGTCATATCTTTACCCATGGAGTAGCTAATGGGTTTGAACTGCTAACCTTTTGATTAGAAGCTAAGTGCTTACTACTCTACTACCAGGGATCACTATCTTTAAATTACTGAAAGAAAAAGTAATCATCAAATAGAATTATATACTCAGGGAAAATATATTTTAAAATGCAAATGAATTGCTTTTCAGGCATGCAAAAGCTTAAAGTAGTTATTACCTGCAGACGTGCATTATAGGATATGATAAAGATGAGCTTCAGGAAAAAGCAGCATGATACCAACAAAAATTCCTATCAAAACAAAGGATTGAACAGGATGGGAAGTGAAAAATGTGTGGAAAAGTATAAAAGACTTTTATTTTTTTAAATCATTAAAAATCTCTTGAAAAAGTATTTACTGCTTAAAATAGTAAAAAATTATTGTGGGATTTATAACATAAATAGTAATAAAATAGCACAAAGTCTAGGAGGGGTAAAATTCTTATGTATGTGATGGTAATATAAGATAGACTCTAATAAATTAAAGATGTTGTTGTTGTTGTTGAATTCCATTGAGTAAATTTTGACTCATAGTGATCCCATGTATCAGAATAGAACTATCCCATAGGATTTTACAGGCTGCAATCTTTACAGGAGCACATCACCAGGTCTTTTCCCTGCAAAGTTGCTGGGTGAGTTTGAACTGCTAAACTTCTGGCTAGAAGCAGAATGCTTCACTGTTGCAGCAGGGCTAAATTAAAGACACATACTATAAAATGTAAAGCAACAACTAAAAAACAAACAGCTAAATAAACCGTCAAAGGAAAAAAAAAAAAAACAAATCATGAAAATACTTTTAATATAAAAAGTAACAGTTTAGAGAACAAGCATGGAAGATATTTTATGCTGGCAATAATCAAGAGAAATATGAAGTGGCTATTTTAGTATGAGAAAGAGTAGAATAAGCAAAAGATATTACTAAAGATAAAGAAGGTCATTTCTTGATGAAAAAGAGGCCATTGCATCAACAAGAAAGAACAACAACAACAAAAAGTTTATGTACCTAATAATAAAGTGCTCTCAATAACTGATGGAAACATTAGACTTAAAATCAGGAATAATACAAGGAAATTGAATAACACTATCAATCAAACTGACCTAAGTGACATTTATAGAACACTCCATCAAAAACCAGCAGAATAGACTTTTATTTCAAGTGGACATGGAATATTTACTAAGATGAAGTATATTCTGGGCCATAAAACAAACCTCAATAAAATCATATTTTGGGCCATAAAACAAATTTCAGTAAATTTAGAAGAATTCAAATCTTGCCAAACATATTCTCTGACCAGAGTAGATTTAAAGTAGAAATCAATCACAATAAGACATCTTGCAAATCCCCAACTATTTAGAAATTAAATAACATGTTATTAAATATTACTTGAGTCAAAAAAGAAATTGAAAAATAAATTGGAAAGTATTTTTAACTCAATAACAGTGGAAACACAGCTATCATATGTGTAGGATGCAGATAAAACAGTGCTTAGAGGAAAATTTGTAGCACTAAGTACTTACTTGAGAAAAGAAGAAAGGTCAAAACAGTGACACTGGTTATCACATTATACCAAAAAAACCCAAACTCATGGCTGACGAGTTGGATCTGACTCACAGAAACTCCTCCTTGTGTTTCTGAGGCGATATTACCATGCAAGTAGATTGCCCAACCTTCCTTCTGAGGAGTGACTGGTGGATTTGAACCAACAGCCTTCTTGTTAGCAGTCAAATGCCTTAGGCACTATGCCACCAGAGCTCCTTATTACATTATTGCACACAGGAAGAATCAAATCTGCCTTTTTTTTTTTTTTTTCTTTTTGCAAATAAAATTTTATTAGAATCCCACCCTGTTCATTAATTTATACATTAATTTAAGTATTGTCTAACAGAGAAAATAATGAAGTGTCAAGGATTTTGTTTCATTTGAATCCACAAGCAATGCCCTTGGAAGCAGCAGTCAAGGAATCAACCACTGTATTGCATTGGTCAAATTTGCTGCAAAAGACTTCTTGTTAAAAAGCAAGGATGTCACTTTGAGGACTAAGGTGGGCCTGACCCAAGCCGCAGTATTTTCAACCACCTCATATGCATGTGAAATGAATAAGGAAAATGAATAAGGAAGAATAGATGCCTTTGAATTAGGTGTTGGTGAAGAATATTGAATATACTATGGACAGCCAGAAGAACAAACAAATCTATCTTGGAAAAAGTACCAGAATGCTCCTTTAGAAGTGAGGATGGTGGGCCTTTGTCTCATGTATTTTGGACAACACATCAGGAAGGACTGGTCCTTGGAGAAGGACATCATGCTTGGTAAAGTAGAGATCAGCAGAAAAGAGGAAGACCCTCAGTGAGATATATTGGCACAGCACCTGCAATAATAGGCTCAGAGAAAGCAATGATTGTGAGAATAGTGCAGGACTGGGGAGTGTTTCCTTCTGTTGTGCATGGGGTCAGTGAGTTGGGGCTCACTTCATGGCACCTAACGCCAGCAACAATATATTGTCTGTGACTGCTCTTATTCTACAATAAGAGTTAATTAGTTGTGACAAAGACCATATGACTCCCAAAGTCTAAAATCATTAGTCTTTGACCCTTTACAAAAAAAGTTTACTGGATCCTGATCTAAACTTTCACTATAAGGAACTAGAAAAAGAAAAGCATTGGAGGATCTAGGCAGTACACTGGGGCAAGACAAAGAAGTTAAAAAAAATCCAAATTTGAAAGTATATAGTAAAATAGTTTTTGTTAGTAGATGGATGATATGATCATCTAGGTAAAAAATCCTAAATAATTTACAAAAAGCTATAAGAATAAAAGGAGCTCTGGTAGTGTAGTGTCTAAGGCACTTGACTGGTAACCAGAAGACTGGTGATTCAAACCCACCAGCCACTTCTCAGAATGAAGGTTGGGCAATCTAGTTCTGTAGTGATACTGCCTCGGAAACCGAAGATGGGGTTGCTGATGAGT
>NW_006921645.1:9495579-9498929 GCF_000298275.1 Orycteropus afer afer | reverse complement strand
GGTAATCTACTTCTGTAGTGATACTGCCTTGGAAACCCAAGGAGGGGTCGCTATGAGTTGGAGATGACTCAATGGCAGTGAATTTGATTTTTGGTTTTATTTTCAGATGGGGTCACTATGAGTCAGGAACAATTCAATACTATCCACCATATATTCTGTACATTGCTATATGTAGCAATGAGCAATCAGATACTGAAATAAAAAAAGTAAAACCAATATTTCGTATACCTACAAAAAATTGCATTGGGAAAACTTGTGTGAAAGATATAACAATGAATAAAATGAAAAGTAGCTGCTGAGGCTGCTTATGTACAGCTAAACACTTCATGGGATTTGATTCCTTGGTTTGAAGGTTTAGGATTGTGGTTGCATGAGACGTCCCATTTAATTGGCCTAATAACTTGTTTAGTGCTTCTGTTCTACCTACTAGTTTGTAGAGTAATGTCTGACGTAAAAGTTTGCAAGTGGCCATCCAAGTTATATCAGTCTCTATTCACCTGGAACAAAAGATGAAGAAGGGGAATCAAGAGTGGGAGGAAGAAATGGAATGTGTGGGTAATTATCTCCATGAATGACTGTGTCCTTTGCAATGAGTCCAGAAGAACTGGGTGGTGCCCAGCTACAATCACTGAATATTTTGATCAAAGATTCTATAGAAGACTCTTGATCAAAAGTTGGAAAATGCAGAACAGAATTTCAAATTCTTACGGACTCCAGATGTTCTGGAGCCCTGGAGGCTAGATAAACCCCTGAAACCACTGTCCTGGGATAAACTTTAAACCAAAACTATCCCCTGAAGTCTTCTTAAAACTGAACAATACTTTAACCTAACTAGCAAAGAATATCTTCCTTGAGAATTGTGCTCTTTCAAGATCTAGCTCAATGAGATTAAACTGACAACAGAAATTTAAAAGATTAGATAGGTAGCTTATAGGGCAGTGAGTTTGTGCTAATGGGAGAGGAACAACTCAGAAAAGGAGAGTGACAATGGTCGCACAACTCAAAGAATGTAATCAATGTAATTGAGTTGTACATATAGAAACTGTTGAATTTGTGTATATTTTGCTCTATGTATTCTAAGGAAGGTTGGGCAATCTACTGCCATAGTGATACTGTCTCGGAAACCCAAGGAGGGGTCACTATGAATCAGGTCCGACTTGACGGCACACAACAACAACAATGTATTCTCAACAAAAACAAAATAAATTTTAAAAAGCAATGCCATTTGTAACTGTATTATAAATGTGAAATACATGGGTATAAGTTTGACAATAGTTGTGTAATCCCTTATACAGAATACTGATAAGAGAATTAGATAAAGCTCAATTAAGTGTAAATGTAAACTGCTCATGGATCAGAAGACACATTCTTTTTAAGATGTCAATTATCCACCAATTGATGTATAAATTCAAAATATCTATCTTATTCCAACAGACTTCTTTTCTAAAAATTAATAGGCTGATTCTAAAATTCATATGGAAATGCAAAGGACCTAGAGTAGTCAAAACAATTTGAAAAAGAGAATAAATGCTGATTTCAAGAGTTACTATCAAGCTACTGTAATCAAGGCAATATAGTACTGACATAAATATGTGCTGCTGTTGTGTGCCTTGAGTCAATTTAGACTCATAGTGACCCCATCAATAAATTAGATACATTAGATAAATGGAACATAATATAGAGTGCAGAAATGAACATGCATATAGCTGATCAATTAATTTTCTACAAAGGCTAAATGTAATTAAATGGAGAAATGATTTTTTCCCCCCAAAATTGGTGCTATGCCAATTATATAAAATAATGAACCTAAACCTTTGCTTCATGCCATATGCAAAAATTAACTTGAAATGGATTATAAACCTAAGGATAAGCAGTAAACTACAAATCATTTAGGGGAAATCATAAGAGAAAATCTTAGTGCCCCAGTTTTGGCAAAGTTTTCTTAAATATGTCCAAAAAAGCGAAAATTATAAATGTCAAAAAGATGTTGGAAATCATCAAAATGAAAGTTTCATTCTTCAAAAGAATAGGTAAGACAGAGACTACAAGAAAATATTTGCAAAACATGTATCTGGCAAAGGACTTGTATACATAAAAACTCTTCCCATTCAATTATATATATATAAACAATTAAAATTAGGCAAAGGATTTAAGCAGACTCTTCTTCACCAAAGAAAATAAGAGGATAACAAACAGATACTTAAAAAGATGCTCAACATCTTTCATCATTAGGCAAATGCAATAAATACCATAATATGATATTATGACATATCACATTGTAATGGCTAAAAATAAAAGTGACTGAGTAATAATTGTTGGCAAGGATATGAAACAACTGGGACTCTTATAAACTACCACTAAGAATTCAAAATGATATAACCATTTTGGAAAAATTTGGAAGTTTCTTAACAAGTTAGCCATATACATACCATGCAACCCAGCCATTATACTCCTAGGTGTTTACCTGAGAATAATGAAAACATAAGTCCATACAAAGACTTATATACAGCTATCTATAGCAGCATTGTTTATTATAGCCCAAATGTCCATCATCAGGGGAATGTTGTTGTTGTTGTTATGTGCCTTCGAATCGGACCTGACTCATAGCGACCCCTCCTTGGGTTTCCGAAGCAGTATTACTACGAAAGTAGATTGCCCAACCTTCCTTCCGAGGAGTGGCTGGTGAGTTTGAACCGCCAGCCTCTTGGTTAGCAGTCAAGTGCCTTAGGCACTATGCTACCAGAGCTCCCTAACAGGGGAATAGGTAAATAAATTGCAATGCATCCATATAATAGAATACTACTCAGTAATAAGAAGGAACAAATTATTGGTACATGCAACCACATGGATGAATCTTAAAGTAACTATTCAGAGTGAAAGAATACAGACAAAATAGATACATTCTGTATGTTTCCATGTATATGAATTTCTAGGAAATACAAACTAATTTATGGTGACCAAAAGAAGATCAGTGGATTGTTGAAAATGGGGAGAAGGTAAAGGAGCCCTGGGTTACAACAGAGTATAAAGAAATGTTTTAGGATGACTACTATATTCATTATCTTGATTGTGGTAATTGTTTCTCAAGTGTATGCATATGTCAAAAGTGATCAAACTGTACACTTTTCATATATCAACTTACTGTACACCAATAATATCATAGTAAAGCTATAAAAGAACAAGTTACTACTAGTAAATGGAAAACAAAAGTACAAGAATCCAAAACTGGAAAACACGAGATAGAAATGGACAAATCATAACCATAACATGATTTTTGTGTGTGTGTGATTTGGGTGAAAATTTACAGAGCAAATTCACTTTCCATATAGCAGTTCACATACACTTTGTCT
>NW_006921645.1:9494350-9495434 GCF_000298275.1 Orycteropus afer afer | reverse complement strand
CTGCCCCCTGAGCTGTCTCCCTGTGCATAAACAGCCCTTCTTTCTCCCATGATTATTTTCTCCAAGGAGTGTATCTACCTCAGGTAAATGTTCCACTCATATGCCTGTCTTTTGTTTGGCTGGAAGCCATAGGTGTGGGTTCAATTCCAGACCTGAAGGGCAGATAGGGGCCATAGTCTCAGTGGTTCCACCAGGCTCTATCGAACCAGCAAACCTGGTCCCCCTTCTTTTTTTTTTCTCCAAATGATTTTCAGTTTTGTTCCACATAGTTCTCCATCTCTATCCAGGATCTCCTACATAGATCCACCTCCAAGTGTATGACAGTGGTAGCCAGGCACCATCTAGTTCTTCTGGTCTCATAGTCATATAGGCTACAGATTGCATGGTGTACCAGTCGCAAGGACTAATTGTTTCCATGAATTTTTGGTTTTCTTCATTCTTCTTTGCTCTGGATGAGAAGAGACCCATCGTTGCATCTAGATGGCTGCTTGCAAACTTTTAAGATCCCAGTTGCTACTCACCAAAATAGGAGATGGAACAATGTTTTATGTAGTGTGTTACGCCAATTGAGCTTGGTGTCCCCTGTGACTATGGTTCCGAGCCCACAAGCTCAACTACTTGATCCCTCTGGGTAGCTGGCTGTGACCAAGAAGTGACTACAACTGTGTCCCTTGTCAGCTTTACTATACACCTGGGAATTCAGATCATACAAATAACTTATACGACCACTGTCTGCCAACCCTATACATGGTCTTGGTTACATTCTCCGCTTCATAGACATACCTAATAGTTCAGCCTGTCCACACATCTATCCACATGTATATCCATATTTGCTTTCACTGACAATGCAGCACTGTATGTGCAAAAGGGTTCATCTTTATTGTCTGTACCTCCCATGTACCTCTCTGTCTTCCTCTTCCTCAATGCCACTATATTGATCACTCACATTTGGTACACTTTTCTTCTCTTAACCCAAATCAATATTTATCTCTACTTATGTAACAGTGTTCCCTACTCTCCCCTCCCACCCCTGGTAACCAGCAAAGAAAATTTCCTTCCATAGATAAACCTTTCCTTGACTTTT
>NW_006921645.1:9489007-9492545 GCF_000298275.1 Orycteropus afer afer | reverse complement strand
AATGGCTGGGTCAAATGGTATTTCTAATTCAACTTTTTAAGGAATCACCATACTGCTTTCCACAGTGGTTGTACCATTTTACAGTAGTGTATGACAGTCCCAATCTCTCCACATCCTTGCCAGCATTTGTTATTTTCTGTCTTATAACTTGAGATTTTTATATCCATTTCTTGGCATTGATAGGACAGAAAAAAAGTTAGTAAGAATTTAGAAATTTGAAAAGCAATCTCATCCATATTGGCCAATTTTACAGCCATAGAAAAAGCCCTTCAACAATAATATAATTTACATTCTTTTTGAGTGCACGTGGAATATTTGCTAAGACAGGCCATGTTTCAGAGCATAGTAATAGGACCCATTAAACTTGAAAGGAATGAAATTAGATTTGTTCTCTAACCAAAATGTAATTAAATTATAAATCACTAACAATAAGATATATAGAAAATTTCCCAATTTTTGGGAATAGAACTGTAATTGTAAATAACCGAGGGGTCAAAGAAGAAATCACAAGAATAAGAAAATATTGCAAGCAAAATGACCATGAAAACACAACCTAAGTAAATGTGCCAGTTTTTACAGGACAATTTGTACTTTTAAATGCTTATATTAGAAAAGAATAAATGTTTAAAATCAATTATTTAAGCTTCTACCTAAAGAAGGTTGCAAATGAAAACAAAATTTAAATCAAACTGAGGAGGACATGTATGTATACACACACACACACACACACACACATTCTCCTAAATTTATTATATTTTCTGAGGTGGTATCTCTATGGAAGTATATTGTATATGTGTATGTATGCATATGTATCAAAGCATAAATAAATAAATAAAATGGAAACAAACAATAAAGACAATTCACATACCCAAATCTTACAGGACAATACAAGAAAAGAACATTACAGACTAATATCCCTATAAATCCAACTCCACTGCTGTTGAGTTGATTCTGACTCCTAGTGGTCCTATAGGACAGAGAAGAACTGCCCCACAGGGTTCCCAAGGCTGTAAATCTTTATGGAAGCAGACTGCCTCATTTTTCACTCACAGAGAAGCTTGTGGCTTAAAATCACCAACTGTTTGGTTAGCAGCTGAATCCTTTAACCAGTGCTCCACCAGGGTTGCCTCATTTCTTTAAACAAGGATACAAAAATAATCAGCAAATTATCACTGACTCCAGTTTAGCAATATGTAACAATAATTTGTTTATCTTAAGAATGCAACACTTGTTTAATATTAGAAATCAATCAATACAGGTTACCATGTCATATAGTGAAACAAACAAACAAAATGAAACAAAAAACAATAAAACGTACATGATCATCTCAATAGATACTCAACACCAATTCATAATAAAAAACAAAGCAAAATAAAATGTTGACAAAATAGAAATTGAAGGAAATATACTCAATCTGTTAAAAGGAATGTATGAGAAACCTATGATCAAGAACCAGTGATACTGAAGGAAGAAATCAAAGCTGCGCTGAAGGAAATGGTGAGAAACAAAGCACCAGGAATTGATGAATACCAATTGAGATGTTTCAACAAAAGTGTGCCCCATTGGAGGCACTCACTTGACTATGCCAAGAGATTTGGAAGACAGCTACCTGGCCAACTGTCTGGAAGAGATATATATTTGTACCCATTCCAAAGAAAGGTGATCCCATAGAATGTGGAAAGTATTGAACAATATCATTAATATCACATGCAAGTAAAATCTTACTGAAGATAATTCAAAAACTGTTGCAGCAGTATATTGACAGAGAACTTCCAGAAATGCAAGCTGGATTCAGAAGGGGACATGGAGCGGGGAGATGTCATAGCTGATGTCAGATGGATATTGGCTCAAAGCAAAGAATACCAGAAAGATGTTTGCTTGTGTTTTATTGACTATCCAAAGGCATTCAATAGTGTGGATCATAACAAATTATGGATAACTTTGAGATGAATAGATATTCTAGAACACTTAATTGTCCTCATGAGGAACTTGTACATAGACCAGGAGGCTGTTGTTTGAATACAACAAGGAGATATTGCATAGTTTAAATTCAAGAAAGGAGTGTGTCTGGGTTGCATCCTTTCTCCATACTTATTCAACTTGTATGCTGAACAAATAATCTGAGAAGCTGGATTATATGAAGAAGAATGTGGCATCAGGATTGGAGGAAGGCTTATTAACAACCTGTGATACACAAATGACACAACTTTGCTTGCTGAAAGTGAGGATGACTTAGAGCACTTACTGATGAAAAGTAAAGACTACAGTCTGCAGTATGGGTTATATCTCAACATAAAGAAAACAAAATTCCTCACAACTGGACAAATAAGGAGTATCACGATAGATGGAGAAAAGATTGAAGTTGTCAAAGACTTCATATTACTTGGTTCTACGATCAACGCCAATGAAAGCATCAGTCACGACATCAAACAACATATTGCATTGGGCAGATCTGCTGCAAAAGATTTCTTTCAAGTTCTGAAGAGCAAGGATATCTCTTTGAAGATTGGAATGCACCAAACCCAAGCCATGGTATTTTCAATTGCCTCACATGCATGTGAGAGCTGGATAATGAATGTTGTTGTTGTTGTTATGTGCCATGGAGTTGGACCCAACTCATAGCGACCCCTCCTTGGGTTTCCAAGGCAGTATCACTTCAGAAGTAGATTGCCCAACCTTCTTTCTGAGGAGTGGCTGATGGGTTTGAACCACTAGCCTTCTGGTTAGCAGTCAAGTGCCTAAGGAAGATCAAAGAAAAGTTGATGATTTTGAATTGTGGTACTGGTGAAGAATTCTGAAAATATTGTGGACTTCTAAAAGGACTAACAAATCTTCCCTGGAAGAAGTACAGCCTGAATGCTCCTTGGAAGCAAGAATGGCCAGACTTCGTCTCACCTATTTTGGTCGTGTTGTCAGAAGGGACTATTCCCTGGAGAAGGATGTCATGCTTGGTAAGGTGGAGGATCAGTGAAAAAGGGAAGGTCCTCAATGAGATGGATTGACATGGTGGCTGCAGCGATGGGCTGAGGTATAGTAGGGATAGTGAGGCTGGCATAGGATTGGGCAATGTTTCGTTCTGTTGTACAGAAGGTCACTGTGAGTTGGAGATGACTCATCAGCACATAACAACAACAACAACATGAGAAACCTATAGAAAACATCATACATAAAGGTGAAATATGGAACACCTTCTCTCTAGAAGCAAGGCAAGAATATCTACTCTCATCAATTCTGTACTACATTGTGCTGGAGATACACTAGTCAGTGCAATAAAGCAAGAAAAAAATTAAAAAGATTGGAAAGGAAGATGCAAATTTATATTTCTAGATGACATGATAGAAAATTCTAAGCAATCCATAGAAAAAACAACAAACAATGAGCTAAAAACATTTTAGCTGTAAGTGAATTTAGTAAATCCATAGGATCAAAAGTCAATTTTCACCAAGGAGGATATTCAAGGGGCCAACAAACATATGAAGAAATGCTCACGATCATTAGCTATTAGAGAGATGCAAATCAAAACAACAATGAGGTACCA
>NW_006921645.1:9466579-9487596 GCF_000298275.1 Orycteropus afer afer | reverse complement strand
GAAGGGCTGCTTATGCACAGGGAGACAGCTCAGGGGGCAGGAGTATATGGAGGGATGGACACTGGGAAGAGGTAACTATGGGGAGAAAGTGGGAGGGGAGCTGTTTCATTGTGGTAAACTGTGGTCAATGACATGAGACAAAGTATATATGAACTGCTGTATGGAAAGTGAATTTGGTCTCTAAATCTTTACCCAAATCACAATAAAAAATCAATTTTCAACAATTTAGTTATATGTTTTGGCAACAAACAATGAAATATAAAATGGAATAAAAAACACTATCTACAATACCATTAAAAACCATAAAATACGATACTTAGGAATACAATTAACAAAAGTTGTGCTAGGCCTTTACAAAGAATGCTAAGTGATATGGCACAGAGAATTTACAGAGGACCTATCGAATGCAGTAGTAAATCATGTTAATAGATTAGAAGACCTAACACCACTAAGATGTTCATTCTCCCCAAATTAATCTAAGTTGTTATTGTTAAGTGCTGTCAAGTCAATTCTGACTCATAATGACCCTATACAACAGAATCAAGCACTGCCCACTCCTGTGCCGTTCTCACAGTCCTTGCTATGCTTGAACCCATCCATGCAGCCACTATGTCAATCCATCTCAGTGAGGGTCTTCCCCTTTTTCTCTGGTTGTCCACTTTACCAAGCATGATACACTTCTCTAAGCATTGGTCCATTCTGACCACATGACCAAAGTTAGTGAGATGATGTCTGGCCATTCTTGCTTCTAAGGAACATTCTGGCTGCACTTCTTCCAGGACAGATTTGTTTGTTGTTCTGTCAGTCTATGGTATTTTCAATATTCTTCACCGACACCACTATTCAAAGGTATCAATTCTTCCTCAGCCTTCCTTATTCATTGTCCAGGTTCACATGCATATGAAGTGACGGGAAATACTATGACCTGGGTTAGGTGCACCTTAGTCTTCAAAGTGACATCTTTGTTCTTCAACAATTTAAAGAAGTCTTTTGCAGCAGATTTGCCCAGTGCAATATGACATCTGATTTCTTGACTACTTCTGTGAGGGTTGCTTGTGGATCTAAGTAAAATGAAATCTTTGACAACTTCTATCTTTTCTCCGTTTCACATGATATTGCTTATTGGTCCAGTTGTGAGGATTTTTGTTTTCATTATGTTGAAGTGTAATCTGTATTGAAGATTATGTTGTTGTTGTTGTTGTTAAGTGCCGTAGAGTCGTTTCCAACTCATAGCGACCCCATGCACAGCAGAACGAAACACTGCCCAATCCCGCGCAAGCCCCACAATTCCTGCTATACTTGAGCCCATCATAGCAGCCACTGTGTCAATCCATCTCGTTGAAGGCCTCCCCCTCTTTTGTTGACCCTCCACCCTACCAAGCATGACATCCTTCTCCAGGGAATGGTCCCTTCTTACAACATGACCAAAATAGGTGAGATGAAGTCTGGCCATTCTTGCTTCCAAGGAGCATTCTGGCTTCACTTCCTCCAGGACAGATCTGTTAGTTCTTTTAGCAGTCCATGGTACTTTCAGCATTCTTCGCCAGCACCACAACTCAAAAGCATCAACTCTTCTTCTATAATTGAAGATTATATTCTTTGATATTCATCAATAAGTGCTTCAACTCCTCTTCACTTTCAGCAGGCAAGGTTCTGTTATCTGCATATCACAGGTTGTTAGAGTCTTCCTGCTATCCTGATGCTGTGTTCTTCTTCAAATAGTCCAACTTCTTGGATTATTTGCTCAGCATGCAGATTGAATAAGTATGGTGAAAGGATACAAACCCTGATGTACACCTTCCTGATTTTAAGCCATGCAGTATTCCCTTGTTCATTTTGGACAACAGCCTCTTGGTCTATGTGCAGGTTCATGAGCAAAATTAAGTATTCTAGAATTCCCATTCTTCACAAAGTTATCCATAATTTGTTAGGATCCACACAGTCAAATGCCTTTGGATAGTTAATAAAACACAGTAAACATATTTCTGGTGTTCTTTGCTTTCAGCTAAGATCTCTCTGACATCAGCAATGACACCCCCCATTTCATGCCCTCTTCTGAATCCAGCTTGCATTTCTGGAAATTCCCTGTCAATCACTATTGCAACTGTTAATCTGTAGATTAGTTAATCTATAGATCAACATAATTTCAATCAAAACCTCACAAATCTCCTTTGAAGAAATCAACAAACTAGTTATAAAACTTATAATAAAACACTAAGTACCTATTGCTAAGTGCTGTTGAATTGGCTATGACTCATGAAGAACCTATGTTTAATGAAATTTTATCCTGTCTTGAGCCATTCTGTGAATCATTGCTGTGTTTGAGCCCATACCTGGAGCCTCTCTGCCAATCCATTTCATTGAGGGTCTTCTTTTTTACTAACTTTCTATTTCACTAAATATGATGTCCTTCTCCAGGAACTGGTCCCTCCTGATAAATTGTCCAAAGTACTTGAGATGAAGTTTTGCCATTCTTGCTTCTAAGGAGCATTCTGGCTGCACTTCTTGCAAGAATTTGTTTCTTCTTCTGGTAGTCTATAATCTTTACCTACGCAATTCAAATGTGTGAATTCTTTTTTGGTCTTCCTTATTCATCGTCCAGCTTTCACATATGAGACTGAAAATACCTTGGTTTGCGTCAGGTGCACCTTAGTCTTCAAAGTGACATCTTTGCTTTTTAAGATTTTTAAAGAAGTTTTTGCAGCAGATTTGCCCAATGCAATATATTGTTTGTTCTCTTGATTACCACTTTGATAGAATTCTTTATCTTGCTTCTTTGTGTGGACTGTGATGGACTGCTGTCTTCAAGATATTGTGATATTGTAATTGGTAATTGTATGTTGGAGTGATTCACCCAAGATTTTCATTTTCTTTGTTTTGCTTGGATGTATATGAGTGAGCAGGATACTTGCTCCTCTGTTTGCTAGTTGGCAGCACTTATGCACTCACCACCTGTCTCCTGGTGGGTGATAGACAATGAGAGTGGATGCACAGTTCCATCTTAGCTGTTTGTGAAGAGCAGTTAAGAGTGAGTCAGACTGGTACTGACTGTTGGGTGTCATTGTCCAGTTGGTGGAAAAGCAAGTGGTGGCCCTCACTCAGTAGGTGGGGCTGCAGGAGGTGCATGTATGGTTGGGTTGTATGGGCATGGATGTTGTCTCTCACTCAGACAGAGACAACAATTAAAAAATAAATAAATAAATAAAAGGGAGGACAAAAACACACACTGCCTAAACACACAGGAACAATCACTAAAAAGAGAGAGAGAAAAAAAGAGAAAAGGAAATAAATGAGACAAAATATTTAAAGAAATACTTTAAAGGACAAAAGAAATATAAATAGAAAAAGAGAAAAACAAAACAAAACAAAACCCAAGCAACACGCAATATCTGGGGAGGGAGAAATAAGATAAAAGAGCTAGACTAAGAATAATGAGGAAAAAAAAAAATGGGAAAAATGCAAAAAGAAAAACATGGGATGGGAAGAACCACAAGAAAGAAAACAATGGGAACCAGGAAAAAGGAAGAGAAAAAAATCTCAAAGCTAGAACCTGTGAAGGGAAAGGAAAGAATAAAAATAAAAAGTAAGAAAAATAAAAAGTAAGAATAATTTTAAAACAAAGAAACAACAAAAACAAAACAAAATAAAAAAACAAAAAACAAATCTGGGGGCTGCCGGGCAGGGCACCCAAGCTCTGTCAGAGCACACAGACAGGGATAGAATTCCTGTAGGCCCAGAAGATGAGTAGAGGTGAGGTATAACCACACCTCCATTCACCAAGAAGGTGTGGGGTATAAGTAATGATGGGATATCTCACCTTTCAAGTTGTCTTGGGTAGATCCACACTGTCCTCAGCAAAACAGAACCTATTTATAGGTCCCTGGAATCTGAACAAGAATACTGTTCCTTTAAATATCCAGAATGGCTGCCACTTGTAAACATTCAAAATGGCTGCACCCTCCAGACAGCTGAAAGGACACAGCTCAGTTGTCTCCTTCTTTGCTATTTCCCTTTTTATTCACCAGCCACCAGTGCAGTTGTCCATGCAACCCTTGGGGAGCAGGGCCAATTTTTAGGTTAACTCTAAGGTCCTAACACCACTTGGAAATATTCAAACTGTCCATGCCTCCAGGATAGCCAACAGACAGTCTACAGCTCTGTTTGTCTCCTTATTCACAGTTTTCATTCAGGTTCTTCTACTAGTTGGTGTTTAATTCACTTCTGTATCCTTCTTCTCAAAGCTAAGGCCTCCAGGATCTGCGTCAATTGGTTTCTCCTTTCTTTGTTAGAGAGGGTCTGTGTAGTTTGCCTGCCTCTTCCACCTTCTTACCAGAAGTCTCCTTAATCTCCAGTTTGATAAAATGAAAGCCTTGACAAATTCAAAATTTTCTTCATTTATCATGATATTGCTTACTGTTCAGTTGTGAGGAGTTTTGTGTTCTATATGTTGAGGTTTAATTTATACCGAAGGCTATAGTCTTTGATTTGTATCAGTAAGTGCATCAGGTCATCTTCACTTTGAGCAAAAAAGACTGCATCATCTGCTTATTACAAGCTGTTAATCATTCTTCCTTTAATACTGTTTAGGAGCTCTGATGATGCAATGGCATCAGCTGCTAACTGAAAAGTTGGTGGCTCAGACCTACCAGCCACTCCTATGGGGGTCACTGTGAGTTAGAGTTGACTCCATGGGTTGGGTTTTGATTTGCCAATGCTGATAGCCAACATTTTTTGAAAAAAGAAACAAAGTTGGAAGACTCAGTCTCCCTGATTTTAAGATCTGTTTAAACGTGCTGTAATCAAAGCCGTATGGTATTTGCATTAGGATAGACAGAGGAAAACGCCTCAAAATAAGTTCACAGAAATAAACTCTGACAAAGGTGACAATGTGATTCAAGTAGGAGGGAAAAGTCTTTAATAAATTATACTGGGACCAGTAAATATGCATAGAATAGTAACAAAAACAAAAACAGAGATTAAACTCTAATTCATACCATATCCACACACACACAAAAAAACCCCACTGCCCTCAAGTTGTTTTTGACTCATAGTAATGCTATAGGACAGACTAGAATTGCTCCATAAAGTTCCCAAGGCTATAAATCTTTATGTAAGCATACTGCCACATCTTTCTCGTATGGAGGAGAGCTGGTGGGTTTCAACTACCAAACTTTGGTTAGCAACCCAATGTTTGCAATACCACCAGAGCTCCTTCTCATAACACACACACACACACACTCACACACACACACTCACACACACAAAATTCAAGGTGGGTTATAATAATACATACAAAAGGAAAAACTATAAAGCTCCTAGTGGAAACAAAGAAGAATACCTTTTTTAACTTTCAGTAAGGAATTTTCTTTAAGGGATGTTAAAAAGCACTAACTCTAAAAAGAAAAATTGATAATTTGGACTGCATTAAAATCGAAAACACATGCTTTTCAGAAGACATTCTTCAGAAAATTCAGAGACAAATCACAAGCATGATAAAAATACTTGCAAAACAATTTTGATCAGCTCTTTTCCAAAGGAAGATTTGTGAATGCCAAGAAACACATTAAAAACAAACAAATGAAAAACTTCAATGTCATTAAAAAAAAAAAAAAAAGTTGCCATCCAGTAGCCTCCAACTCATGGCAACCTTGTGCATTTCAGAGTAGAACTGTGCTCCATAGTAATTTAAATGGCTGATTTGTCACAAGTAGACTGCCAGGACTTTCCTTTGAGGCACTTCTAGTGGACTCATAACTCCAACCTTTCTGTTAGCAGCTGAGCATATTAACCGTTTGTACCACCCAGGAAATCCTTCAACACAAACATCATTTTTTATTGAACAAATACACATTAAAACCGTATCTGCCTTACGCCCACTGTCTTGTTAGCTGTCCTTGAGTTGATTCCAACTCATTGTGACCCTATGTACAATAAAATGAACCACTGCCCAATCCTGCGCCATCCTCACAATTGTTGCTGTTTGAGCCCATTGTTGCAGACAATGTGAAAATCCATCTCATTGAGGACCTTGCTCTTTTTCATTGACCCTCTACTTTATCTGCTTTGTGATGTCCTTCTCCAGAGACTAGTCCCTCCTAACAATATGTCCAAAGTACGTGAGATGAAGTCTTGCTATCCTTGCTTCTAAGTAATGTTCTGGCTATACTTCTTCCAGGACGGATTTGTTTTTATTTCTGATAGTCCATGTATACTCAGGAGCTCTGGTGGCATAGTGGCTAAGGCATTTGAATGCTAACCAGAAGGCTGGTGGTTCAAACCCAACAGTCACTCTTCGGAATGAAGATTGGGCAATCTACTTCTGTAGAGATACCACCTTGGAAAGCCAAGGATGTGTCGCTATGAGTTGAGTCAACACGATGGCAATGAGGTTTTTTTTTTTTTAAAGTATACTCAGTATTGTTTGCCAACATCATAATTCAAAGGCATCAATTCTTCTTCACTCTCCTTTATTTATTGTCCAGCTTTCAAATGCATGTGGAGCAATAGAAAATACCATGGCTTGGATCAAGTACACCTTAGTCCTCAAAGCAAAATCTTTGTTTTTTACACTTAAAGAAGTCTTTCACAGCAGATCTCTTCAGTGCAATATGCCATTTGATTTCTTGACTGGTGCTTCCTTGGGTGTTGATAGTGAGTACAAGTAAAGTAAAATCCTTGAAAACTTCCATATTTTCTCCATTTATAATGATGTTGTTTATTGATTCAGTTGTGAGGATTTTGTTGTTGTTGAGATGTAATCCATACTGAAGGCTGTAGTTGTTGATCTTCATCAGTAAGTTTTCCAAGTCCTCTTCAGTTTCAGCAAGCAAGGTTGTACCATCTGCATATCACAGGTTGTTAATAAGTCTTCCTCCAATCCTGCTAATGAGTTATTTCTTTTAATATTATTTTAAGTTGTGATTTGGGTCAAAGTTTACAGAGCAAAATGATTTTCTATTCTACAACTCATCCATACTTGTTTTGTGACATTTATTGTAATCCCCACAATATAACATTACTTTTCCCACTTCCTTCTTGTGATTACCATTTCCCTTCATCCTTCTTTTGTATCAGTTCCTGCTTTCTGAGATTTATCCTGGGCAAATTCTACCTTTTTGATCTCATATGGTTGATTGTTTTATCGAGTGTATACCTTCCTGGTATTATTTTTCACCTTACAGGGCTGTCTATTGTTTGGATGTAGGTTGAGCCATGGGGGGAATTCAGTTCCTGGCTTGAAGAGTGTCTAAGGGCCATAGTTTAAGGGTTCCACCAATCTCAATTGGACAAATAAGGCAAGTCTTTTTATTATTTTTTAAAATTATTTTGAGTTTTGTTCCACATTTTTCTTCCACTCTATCTAAGACCTCCTATTGTGATCTCTTTCAGAGTGGTGAGCAATGGTATATTGGCACCACCTAGTTCTTCTGGTCACAGAGTCATGGAGGGTAGGGGTCACATGGTCCATTAGTACTATGGATTAGTTGTTTCCTTGTATTTTTGTTTTTCTTCATTCTTAGTTGCTCTGGACAGGGAGAGACCAATAGTTGCACCTTAGATGGCTACTCACAAGCTTTTAAGAACCCAGTTAGTATTCACTAAAGTAGAATATAGAACATTATTTTGTGGACTATGTTAAGCCAACTGACCTTAGTGTGCTCCAGGGCTTTGATCTTGAGCCCCCATGCCCAGCCACTCATTTGCTCAAGTTGTTTGATTGTGACTAAGAAGTTTTCATAATTTTGTTCCCTTTTACATTCATGGATATATTTGCAGCACATGTAAATATATAGGTAGAGATATGCTCTGTCAAACCTGTGTATATTCATGGGATGTGGTCTCATTTGCCTTCCTACTCCTGTTTAGCTTGAATGTCTATTTATCCTCTTGTAGATTATTATTAATACTGTTGTTGCAGGATTGTGTAATTAATAGTATTCACCTTTATTGCTTTAAATTGCGCTCCTCACTGTGTCTTCCACTGCCTTGATTATTTTGTGTTGACCTCCCCCTTATCGTATGTTACCTTTTCCTTCACTGACGTTAATAAATGTCTACCCTCTAGTTAGTGATTTACCTGCCATTCCCTATCATCTCCAGTAACTTTCAAAGAATGAGTCTTTCTGTGCATAAACTTTTTCTTGACTTTTTACAGTAATGGTGTAAAATAATATCTGTCCTTTTGTGATTGACTAATTTTGCTCAGCATAATGTCGTTATCCATGTTATGAGGTGTTTCCCAGATTCATTGTTATTCTTTAATGTTGTCTGATATTCCATTGTGCGTTTGAACCACAGTATGTTTGCCCATTCATCTGTTGATGGGTGCTTAAGTTGTTTCCATCTTTTTGCTATTGTGAATAATGCTGTGATGAACACAGATGTGCATATATCTGTTCATGTCACAGCTCTTATCTCTCTAGGATGTATACCTAGTAGTGAGATTTGTCAATCATATGGTATTTCTGTTTCCAACTTTGTAAGGAAGCACCATACCACTTTCCCTAGTGGCTGCACCATTTTACAATTCCACCAGCAGTGTATGAGAATTCCAGTATCTCCACATCTTGCCCAAATTTGTTGTTTTGAACTTTGCTGTTAATGCTGGAGTAATATAGCATCTCATCGTTCTTTTGATTTGCATCTCTCTAATGTTAATTACCTTGGGCATTTCTTCATGCATTTGTTGGTTGCCTGGATGTCTCCTTTGGTGAAGTGTCTGTTGATGTCCTCTACCCATTTTTTAATTGAATTGTTGAGGTGTTGACGTTTTCTATAAATTTTAGAGATTAGTCCCTTGTCTGATATTTTGTTGCTAACCATTTTTTCCAAGTCTGTAGGCAAAGTCTTTTGATGAGCATAATTGTTTCATTTTTAGGAAGTATCAGTCATCTAGTTTGTCTTCTGCTGTTTGTGAATTTTTAGTTATGTTAGATAGTGTATTTATGCCATGTATTAGGGCCCCTACATTTGTCCCTACTTTTTCTTTGATGATCTTTATGGTTTTGGGTTTTACATTGATGTCTTTGGTCCATCTTGAGTTATTTTTGCACATGGTGAGAAATATGCATCCTGTTTCATTTTCTGCAAATTGATATCCAGATTTGTCAGCAGCATTTGTTAAAGAAAGTATATATATATTTTCATTTAGTGGATTTCAGCACTTTGTCAAAGATCAGCTGTCCTTAGATGGATAGACTTCCTTCTGCAGTCTCAAATTTTGTTCCATTGGTCCATGTGTCTGTCATTGTACCCAAGATCAAGATGTTTTGACTACTGTGGCTGTATGGTAGGTTTTGAGATTGGAGAGTGTGAGGCTTCCTACTTTGTAGTTCTTCTTTAGTAGTAATTTACCTATCTGGGGTCTCTTTCCTTTCCATATGAAATTGATGATTAGTTTTTCCACCTCTCTAAAGAATGATGATGGAATCTCAATCGAGATTACATTATATTTGTAGATCACTTTGGATAATACTGACATTTTCAAAATATTAAGTCTTCTCAGCCAGGAATATAGTATATTCTTCCATTTATATAGGTGCCTTTTGGTTTGTTGTAGCAGTGTTTTGTAGTTTTCTCTGTACTCAAACTCATTGCCATCGAGTAGGACCTCATTCATAACGACCCCTCCTCCTTGGGTTTTTGAGGCAGTATCACTACAGAAGTAGATTGCCCAATCTTCCTTCTGAGGAGTAGCTGGTGAGTTTGAACCACCAGCCTTCTGGTTAGCAGTCAAATGCCTTAGGCACTAAGCCATATGTCTTTTTATTTCTGGTTAGATTTATTCCTAGTCAGTTATTCAGATTTTGTGTGACTGTTGTAAATGGTATTATTTCCTGACTTCCTTTTCAGAGTTTTCTTTGTTAGTGTAGATCAATCTGACTGATTTTTGTACATTAATCCTGTACCCTGTCACTTTGCTTAATCTTTGTATCACTTCTAGTGGTTTTCTTTTTGGGTCTCTAGGATTTTCTCTGTATAAGATCATATCATCTGCTAATAGAGGTAATTGTACTTCTTTGACATTTTGGATGCCTTTTATTTTCCTTTCTTGCCTTATTGCTCTGGCTAGGACTTCCAGTACAATATTGAATAGGAGTAGTGATAAATGGCATCCTTCTCTGATTCTCATCCACAAAGAGAATGTTTTCAGTCTGTCTCCACTGAGAATAATGTTGGTTGTTGGTTTTGTGTATATGCCCTTAATTATGCTGAGAAATTTCCCTTCTATTTTGGGATAGATCTCAAAATGTTCTTTTTGGTGATAAATGTCACACTATTCTTCAGTTTGTCATTCCTGGCATAGTAGACAATATGACTGGCTAATTCCAAATGGCAAATACCACTCCATTTCAGCTCATTAATGCTTAGAATAGCAAACTTTATGCATTCCATTTCATTTCCATTGGCTTCCAATTTTCCCACATTCATACTTTGCACAATCTATGTTCCAGGTATTAATGGATGCTTGTAGCTGTTTCTTCTCATTTGGAATTATGCCAGATCAGCAAATGAAGGCCCCAAAAGCTTTAACCCATTACGTCACTAAGGTTTACTGTACTTTGAGGAGGCAGCTCTTAAGCAGTCTTATTTTGAGTGCTTTCCAACCTGAGGGGTTCTTCTTGCAGCACTATATCAGACAATGTCCCACTGTTATTCATAAGGTTTTCACTGGCCAGTGTTTTTACAAGTAGATTGCCAGGTCCTTATTCCTAGTCTGTCTTAGTCTGGAGGTTCAGCTGAAATCTCTCCACCATGGATGACTCTGCTGGTTTTTGAAATACCAGAGGCATAGTTTCCAGTATCACAGCAACATGTAAGCCACCACAGTATGACAAACTGACAGTGAGTGGTGCTACATCCACTAGAATGATATTGTAGAGAATGTTTAGCATCTGCCACTCTGTTCAAATGATATGACCTCTTTGAAAACTGATAGTAATGAAAAATTCCATTACTTAGTATTTACTCAAAAGGAATTAAAGTGCACAATAATGTGTATAGTAACTTTATTTATAGTAGGCAAAAGTAGAAAATAATTCAGCTATCAACAGGAGAAGGTACAAATAAATTATAGTAGATTCATAAATGGAATATTATTCAACAATAAAAAAACTATGGCTATATGCAACAACATAAATGAATCTCAAAAATGTGTAGAGTAGAAGAAACCAAACACATATACTTCCTTCTACAGAAAGTTTTAAAACAGGTAATGGAAATAAAAACAATTTTGCCTATCGGTGTACAGAGTGGATTGAAAGGGGAACGATATAAATGCTTTAGTGGTGAAATAAGTGTTTTATATTTATTGACTAGGGTAGTTTTATACATTTGTCAAAATTAATCAAATTGTATACTTCTAATTTATGCATTTTTATCACTAATTTATGCCTTTTATTTCATGCAAATTATAACTTAAAAGAAAGTATGCTAAACAAATAATTTGAGTAGATGAACTATATAGAAGAATGTGGCATGATGTTAGGAGGAAGACTCATTAACAAACCGTGATATGCAGATACCCCAAGTTTGTTTGCCAAAAATGACAACTTGAAATATTTACTAATAAATGTAAAAGACCACACCCTTATGTATGGATTATTCCTGAACAAAATGAAAATAAATATCTTCAAAATTACACCAATAAACAAAGTAATAAAAAATGGAGAGAAATTTGAAGTTGTCAAAGATTTCATTCTCCTTGGATCAACAATCAATGCCTATGAAAGCAGCAGTCAAGAAATCAAACGATATATTGCATTGGGCAAAATTTCTGCAAAGGACTTCTTTAAAGTTTTATAAAGCAAAGATATCACTTTGATGACTAAGGTGCACCTGATTCAAGACATGTCTTTTCAATAACCTCATATTTATGTGAAGCCTAGAAGAAAAAAGAAGACAGTAGAAGAATTAAGACATTTGAGTTGTGGTATTTGGGAAGATTATTGAATACACCATGGTCTTCGAGAAGAACAGACAATAGTCTTAAAGGAAATACAACTGTAATGCTCCTTAGAAGTGGGGAAGGCAAGACATCTTATCTCTTACTTTGGACAAGTCATCATGAAAGATCAATTGCTAGTAAAGAACTTGGTAGAGTAGAGGGCCAGTGAAAATGAGGAAAACCCTCTTTGAGATAGATTGACACAAAAGCTTCAACAATGGGCTCAAACATATAAAAGATAATGGAAACAGTGAGGATTGGGTAATATTTTTTTCTGTGATGCATAAGGTTGCTATGAGCTGAAGCTGAGTTGGTAGCAACCAACAACAACTTTGGAGAAAAATGAGTAAAATTGCTTTTGCCTGCCTTTAACTGCCTAGTCTCAGTAACCATGCACTACCAATATTAGTAATTTTCTTTATAGTAATTATCTAGACTCATATATATATTTCATGCAAATTATATATTTTTTTGCTGTATACATAAACTATGAACTGAGGTGTGTGTGTGTGTGCACCAGCTGCCGTCCAGTCAATTCTTCATGACAACCCCATACGTGTTAAAGTAGAACTGTACTCCACTGGTTTTTAATGTCTGATTTTTCAGAAGTAGATTGCCAAGTCTTTCTTCAGAGGCACCTCTGGGTGGATGGGGATCATCAACCTGTTAGCAGCCAAGCATGTTCACCATTTATATCAATCAGGGATTGGGAAAAAAAAAAAAAAAGTTGTTTAGTTTTCCTTTAAATGTATGGGTTCAGTGCTCAGTACTGCAATAGGTCCTTTTACCCCAATATTTTCATTCCTGAATGACTAGATTTTGCCATTAAATTTCCTTTTTTCCATAAAGGACTAATGGGTTGTATTTCCTGAGTTCTTGCAAGTCTCTGAATGCATGTCTGACACCTCTATACTCAAACAACACATTTCTGGGCCTAAAGTTCTATATCACACTTTTTTCTCTCAGAAGTTCACAGATATTGCTGCTGCTTCTTCTTTTTTTTTTTTCTCCTGGATTTTAATGTTGCTATAAAGAAACACGAGGCAAGCTTCATTTATCTTCCTTTTAAGTAAATGTTTTTGTTTCTGTTTTTCAAATGCTTAAAGAATTCTCTCTTAATTTTTTATGTTCAGTGATTAGGATAGATCTTGGGAGTGCTCATTTTGTATCAAATTTTCTACAGCATAGTCTGCTTAGAATGTTCTTTCAATGTGTGGATTTAGTTCTTCTATTATTTAAGGAAGGAGCTCTGGTGGCTAAGGCACTTGACTGCTAACCAGAAGGCTGGTGGTTCAAACCCACCAGCCACTCCTTGGAAGGAAGATGGGGCAATCTACTTCCCTAGTGATACTGCCTCAGAAACCCAAGGAGGGGTCACTGTAAGTTGGATCCAATTGGATGACAGTGGGGTTGGGGTTTTTATTTAAGGAAAGTTTTATCTGTTATATAGTAGTTTTTCTGTGTGCCACTTGTGTGTCTCCATTTCAAATATACCAGTTATCCTTGTTCTATACATCATTATCATTGAAAACAAAACAAAACAAAACAAAAACAAAACCCTAAACCAGTTGCTTTTGAGTTGATTCCAACTCATGGCAATTCCATATATGTCAGAATAGAGCTGTGCCCTGTAGTGTTATCTTTGCTGTTATCTTTCAGAAATAGATCACCAGGTCTTTCTCTTGAGGCACTTCTGGATGAATTTGAACCATAAACCTTTCAATTAGTAGCTGAACACTTAACCATTTGTGTCATCTCAGGACTCCATCATTATCATTGTGGTGGTGGTGTTTTAGGTGTGTTGAGTAGGCTCCAACTGGTACAACAGAATGGAACAACCCTGCCTGGTCCTGAACCATCCTCACAACCCTTGCTATGCTTCAGTACATTCTTACAGTCACTGTGTCAATACATCTCAGTCAAGGTGTTTTCCTTTTTTGCTGACCCGCTACTTTACCAAGCATGATATCCTTCTCCAGGAAAATGTCACTTCTGACAATATGACCAAAGTAAGTGAGATGAAGTCTGGCCATTCTTGCATCCCATCCAAGGAGCATTCCTGCTGCACTTTTTGCAGGACAGATTTGTTCATTTTTCTGGCAGTCTATGGTACTTTCAGTATTCTTGGCCAACATCACAGTTCAAAATCATGAACTCTTCTTTGGTCTTCCTTATTCATATTATGCATATGAGATGATTGAAAATACCATGGTTTGGGTTAGGCACACCTTAGTCTTCAAAGTGACATTTTTGCTTTTTAATGGTTTAAAAAGGGCTTTTGCAGCAGATTTACCCAGTGCAATAAAACATCTGATTTCTTGACCACTGATTCCAGGGGTGTTGATTGTGGATCCAAGTAAAATGAAATCACTGATAACTTCAATCTTTCCTCCATTTATCATGATGTTGCTTATTGGTCCAGTTGTGAGGATTTTTGTTTTCTTTATGTTGAGGTGTAATCCATACTGCAGACTGCAGTCTTTGATCTTCATCAGCAAGTGCTTCAAGTATCTTCACTTTCAGCAGGAAAAGTTGTGTCTTCTGCATGTAGCAGGTTGTTAATAATTCTTCCTCTCATCCTGATGCCATGTTCTTCTTCATATTGTCCAGATTCTTGGATTATTTGCTCAGCATACTTATTGAATAAGTATGGTGAAAGGATTCAACCCTGATTCACACCCTTCCTGATTTTAAACCATGCAGTATCCTCTTGTTCTGTTTGAGCAACAGCCTCTTGGTCTATGTACAAGTTCCTCTTGAGCACAATTAAGTGTTCTGGAATTTCCATTCTTTTTAATGTTATCCATAATTTGTTATGATCTACACAATTGAATGGCTTCATGTAGTCAATAGAACACAAGTAAACATCTTTTTGGTATTCTTTGCTTTCAGCCAATAATGTTTCAAGAAGTATCTTGAAGTACAGTACTATCAGTGATAGGCTAATATCCACGTGCTTATAAGGAAGACCCAGTTAACACTACTATTATTCAAACTTACAAACCAATCACTAAAGTCAAAGATGAAAAAAATCAAAGTTTCTTTTTTTTTATCTTCTGCAGTCTGAAATTGACCAAACAGATAGTCAAGATATATTAATTATTACTGGTGATTGGAATTCAAAAGTTGGGAACAAAGAAATATTGGTAGCTGGAAAATATGGCCTCAGTGATAGAAATGCCACTGAAGAGCATATGATAGAATTTTGCAAAAATCAGTGATGTATTCAATGCAAATACCCTTTTTCAACAACATAAATGTTGACTACACATGTGAACCTCACCAGATGGAATACACAGGAATCAGACTGACTACATCTGTGGAAAGAGGCAATGGAGAAACTCAATATCTTCAGTCAAAACATGGCCAGGAGCTGACTGTGGAACAGATAATTGCTCACATCCAAGTTTAAGTTGAAGATGGAGATAATGAAAATAAGTCCATAAGAGCCAAAATACAACTTTGATTATATCCCACCTAAATTTAGAGACCATCTGAAGAATAGATTTGATGCATTGTATACCAGTGACTGAAAACCAGATGAGTTATAGAATGACATCAAGAACATCATCATATAACAATGAAAAAGTCATTAAAAAGTCATTAAAAAGACAGGAAAGGAAGAAAAGACCAAAATGGATGTCAGAAGAGACTCTGAAATTTGCTCTTGAATGGAAAGCAGCTAAAGTGAATGGAGGAAATGACAAAATAAAAGAACTGAACAGGAGATTTCAAAGGGCAGCTCAAGAAGATAAAGTCAATTATTGTAATGAAATATGCAAAGACCTGGAGGTAGAAAACCAAAAAGGAAGAACATGGTTGACATTTCTCAAGCTGAAAGAACTAAAGAAAAAAGTCAAGACTTGAGTTGCAATATTGAAGGATTCTATGGACAAAATACTGAATGATGCTGGAACAATCAAAAGAAAATGGAAGTAATACTGAAAGTCATTGTGTCAAAAAGAATTAGTTGATGTTCAACCATTTCAGGAGATAGTATATGATGAACTAAAGGAAAAAGTCCAAGCTGCACTAAAGGAGATGGTGAAAAGCAAGGTTCCAGGAATTGACGGAATACCCACTGAGATCTTTCAACAAACGGATGCCCCACTGGAGGGACTTACTTGTCTATGCCAAATAATTTGGAAGACAGCTACCTGGCCAACTGACTGGAAGAGATACCTATTTGTACCCATTCCAAAGAAAAGGGACCAACAGAATGTGGAAATTATTGAACAATATAACACACAAGTAAAATTTTGCAGAAGGTAATTAAAAAATGATTGCAGCAGTATATTGACAGGGAACTTCAGAAATGCAAGCTGGATTCAGAAGATAATGTAGAAAGAAGGATATCATTGCTGATATCAGATTGGTCTTAGCTGGAAGGAAAGCACACCAGAAAGATGTTCACTCGTGTTTTCTTGATGGCACAAAAGCATTTGACTATGTGGATTATAACAAATTATGGATAACACTGAAAAGAATGGGAATTACAGAACACTTAACTGTGCTCATGCGGAAGCTGTACATAGTGCAGGAGGCTGTCATTTGAACAGATCAAGGGGATACTGCATGATTTTAAATCAGGAAGGGTGTGTATCAGGGTTGTATCATTTCACCATATATATTAAATTTGTATGCTGAGCAAATAATCCAAGAAGTTGGACTATATGAAGAATGCAGCATCAGGATTGGAGGAAGACTCATTAACAGCCTTCAATATGCAGATGACAAAACTTTGCTTGCTGAAAGTGAAAATGACTTGAAGCATTTATTGATGAAGACCTAAGACTATAGTGTCTAGTATGGATTTCACCTCAACATGAAGTAAACAAAAGTACTTACAACTGGACCAATGAGCAGCATCATGACAAATGGAGAAAAGACTGAAGTTGTCAAAGATTACACATTACTTGTATCCACAATCAACACCCATGGAAGTAGGAGTCAAGAAATAAGACATCATATTGCGCTGGGCAAATCTGTGCCAAAAGCCCTCTTTAAGGTGTTGAAGAGCAAAGATGTCACTTTGAAGACTAAGGTGTGCCTAATCCAAGCCACGGTATTTTCCATCATCTCATATGCATGTAAAAACTGAACAAGAAATAAGGAAGACCGAAGAAGAGTTGATGCTTTTGGGTTGTGGTGTTGATGAAGAATACTGAAAGTACCATGGCCTGCCAGAAGGACTAACAAATCTGTCCTAGAAGAAATGAAGCTGTGATGCTCCTTGTAAGCATGAATGGCCAGACTTCATCTCACGTACTTTGTTCATGCAGTCAGAAGGCACCTTTCCCTGGAGAAGGATGTCATACTTGGTATAGTGGTGGGTCAGAGAAAATGGGGAAGACCCTGAAAGTGATGGATTGGCACCATGGCTGCAACAATGAGCTCAAGTGTAACAAGGATTGTGAGCATGGTACATGATCAGGCAGTGTTTCATTCACTTGTTTGTAAGGTTGGTATGGGTCAGAGCCAACTTGACACCACCTAACAACAACAGCAGCATCCTAAAATGCAAGGAGGCCAGTTCTCCATTCTTCTCCCATAATTAGAGCGCTAGGGTCTTTGACAGAGGCCTTACTGACTAGGAACATCATAATATCAGGCCAGGATATCACCATATCTGCTGACGGACCCCTGACTGACCTCTGTTCCACAGCCACAGCCTGAGTCCTAAGATCAGCCTTCCATCATCAGCAGCATCACTGAGGGGTTGGCCAGGTTTTCTTTATTCCTCAATCATTCATTTTAGCTTCCCTTTCCCATATTCTTGGTTCCCCTTCACACCAAAATCTGATTTCAGAAGACGATCTAGTACCATCAACATACCTCTCCCATGGTTCCTAATTCCTAAACCCAATCTCTTCCCTGAGTTTGCAGGCTTCATATCAAGGTGTGGGAAATTGAGGAGTTTTCCTAGGCCCTCTGAATGCACACAAGTCACACATACTGGCCTGTCCACATTCCTCACAGATTGAATCTCAGTCTCTAGTCTTAGCCTCTATGGCTCTGATTTCTATAAAGTGTCTACCCTCCTCATCTAGGCAATGGCCTCCAGGAATGCTGCTGTTTCCTACCTGCCCACTCACCTTGACACCTGTTCTGGAGAGCAACCAGATCCTAATGCATCATGTTTTATTTATTTATTTATTTATTTCCTGCAGTGTAGAAGATTCCTCTCACTCTCAAATGAGCTGAAAGTTTCTAGTTTATTGGAAACATCTAATATTGGAATGGAGCTTGATAAAGTGTTAAGTTGGGGTGGGGGGAACATCCATCAACTGAGAGCTTTTCTGTTAAGGTGTAATTGCTTTTATCACCTTATTGGAGAAATGATCATTAGCTTAGCTATTTGAAATTCACTTTCCCCCTTTTATTTATTTATTTATATTGTGGTTTAGGTGACAGTATACAGAACAAATTCACTTTCCATACAGCAGTTCACACACACGTTGTCTCATGACATTGACTACAATGTACCCCAATACAACAGCTCCCCTCCCACTTCCTCCAGATAGATACCTCCTTACCATGTCCATACCTCCATGCACTCCTGCCCCTTGAACTGTTTCCTTGTGCATAAACAGCCCTTCTTTCTCCCATGATTATTCTCTCCAAGAAGTGTATCTACTTCAGGTACATGCTCAACTCATATGCCTATCTTTTGTTTGGCTGGATGCCACAGGAGTGGGTTCAATTCCAGACCTGAAGGGCAGATAGGGGTCATAGTCTCAGTGGTTCCACCAGGCTCTATCAGACCAGCAAATCTGGTCCCATCACCTTTTTTCCCCCAAATGAATTTGAGTTTTGTTCCACATTGTTCTCCCTCTCTATCCAGGATCTCCTACATAGATCCCCCTCCAAGTGGTTGACAGTGGTAGCTGGGCACCATCTAATTCTTCTGGTCTCAAAGTTATATAGGCTGAGGATCGCATGGTGTGCCAGTTGAGAAGACTAATTGTTTCCATGAATCTTTGTTTTTCTTCATTCTTCTTTGCTCTGGATGAGGAGAGACCCATTGTTTCATCTAGATGGCTGCTTGCAAGCTTTTAAGATCCCAGTCGGTACTCGCTAAAGTAAGAGGTGGAACAATGTTTTGTGTAGTATGTTATGCCAATTGAGCTTGATGTCCCCTGTGACAATGGTCCTGAGCCCACAGGTTCAACTACTTTCTCCCTCTGGGTAGCTGGCTGTGATCAAGAAGTGACTACAAACTTGTTGCTTGTCAGCTCTACTATACCCTTGGGAATTCTTACAGAACATACAAATACACTTGTAGAACCATTGTCTGCCAACCCTATACATTGTCCTGGGTACACTCCCTGCTGTGCAGACATACCTAGTAGTTCAGCCTGTCCACCCATCTACCCACCCATATGCTTGTGTTTTGCCTTCACTGACAATGCAGTACTGTATGTACAAAAGGGTTCATCTTTTTTGTCTGTACCTCCCATATACCTCTCTATGTCTTCTTCTTCCTCAATGCCACCATGTTGATCACTCACATTTGGTACCTTGCTCTTATCTTCACCCAAATCAATAATTATCTCTATCTATCAGTGTTCCCTTCCCTACCTTCCCACCCCTGGTAACCAATAAAGAAAATTTCCTTCCATATATAAACCGTTCCTTGCCTTTTACTATAATGGACTATTACAATATTTCTCCTTCTGTGATTGACATATTTCACTCAACATAATATCCTCTAAGTTCATCCACGTTAAGCGGTGTTCTGTAGATTCTAGGTTGTTTTTTAGGGTTGTATAGTATTCCATTGTTTGTATATACCATAATTTGGTTATCCATTCTTCAGTTGATGGACACCTAGGTTGTTTCCATCTATTGGCTACTGTAAGTAGTGCTGTGATGAACATGGCTGTGCATATGTTTGTTCTTGTTATGGCTTTCACTTCTTTAGGATATACACCTAGTAATGGAATGGCTGGGTCAAATGGTATTTCTATTTGCAAATTTTTAAGGAATCACCATACTGCTTTCCACAGTGGTTGCACCATTTTACAGTCCCACCAGCAGTGTATGAGAGTTCCAATCTCTCCTCATGCTTGCCAGCATTTGTTATTTTCTGTCTTGTTGAACTTTGCTGCTCATGCTGGGGCAAGATGGTATCTCATTGTTGTTTTGATTTGCATTTCTCTAATGGCTAATGATCATGAGCATTTCTTCATATGATTGTTGGCCGCCTGAATATCCTCCTTGGTGAAGTGTCTATTCATGTCTTCTGCCCATTTTTTAATTGGATTATTTGTCTTATCATTATTGAGGTGTTGAAGTTTTCTATAAATTCTAGAGATAAGTCCCTTGTCAGATATGTCATTGTCAAATATTCTTTCCCAATCTGTAGGTTCTCTTGTGACTCTTTTGGAGAAGTCTTTGGAAGCACACAAAAATTTAATTTTTAGAAGGTCCCATTCATCTAGTTTCTCTTCTGCTGTTTGTGCATTTTCAGTTATGTTTGATAGTCTATTTATGCCATATATAAGGTCCCTAAATTTGCCCCCTAGTTTTCACTTGAGGAACTCTATAGTTTTAGGATTCCAATTTAAGTCTTTGATCCATCTGGAGTTAGTTTTTGTGTACGATGTGAGGTACAGATCTTGTTTCATTTTTGTGCAAATGGATATCTAGTTTTGCCAGCACCATTTATAAACAAACATCCTCTTCCCCATTTAATGGATTTAGGCCCTTTGTCAAAGATCAGCTGATCATAGGTCAATGGATCTATTTCTGGGTTCTCAATTCTATTCCTTTAGTTTATGTGTCTGTCATAATACCAATACCAGGCAGTTTTGACTACTGTGGCTATATAGTAGGTTTTGAGATCCGACAGTGTGAGACCTTCTACTGTCTTCTTCTTCTTTAACAGTGCTTTGCTTATCCAGGGTCTCTTTCCTTTCCATCTAAAGTTAGTGATTGTTTTTTCCATATCCTTAAAAAATGTTACTGGGATCTAGATTGGGATTGCATTGAAAGTATAGATTGCTTTGGGTAGAATTGACATTTTCACAATGTTTAATCTTCCTATCCATGAGCATGGGATGTTCTT
>NW_006921645.1:9456947-9463326 GCF_000298275.1 Orycteropus afer afer | reverse complement strand
CATACCATTGCCTTCTTGCTTGCTAGGTTTCTGCTGAGAAATCAGAGTTTAATATTAGTGATTGTCTTTTGTAAGTGATTTTTTGTTTTTCCTCTGCTGCTTTCAGGATTCTGTCTTTGTCTTTGGTTTTGATGAATTTGATGATGATATGCCTTGGTGATTTTCTTTTGGGGTCTATCCTGTTTGGGGTTTGTTGGACTTCCTGAATGGACATATTCTCATCTTTCTTCATATCAGGGAAGTTCTCTTCCAACAAATCTTCAACAATTTTCTCAGTGGTTTTATTTTTCTCTTCCTGTTCTGGAATTCCAATGACACATAGGTTATTACTTTTGATGGTATTCCACATGATCCTTAGGCTTTCTTCAGTTTGTTTTGATCTTTTTTCTGATTGATCCCTTTCCAAAGAAGTATTCAGCTATTTGTCTTCAATCTCATTAATTCTGTCTTCCATTGCATCAATTCTCCTCCTTTGCCCTTTCAATGTGCTTTCTATTTCTGACAATTCAGTATTAATGTTCTGGATTTCTATCTGTAGATTTAGAATCATTTCTATTTTTTCATTTATTTTGTCATTTTGTTCTTGTATTTTCTCCCAAAATTCTTCTAAGGATTTGTCTGTATTTTCCTTGATTTGTCTTTTAATCCTTTGAAGATACCTAAATATAATCTTTTGAATTACTTATCAGGGAGTTCCAATGCTGTTATTTCCTCAGGAATGTGTTCTGGGTCTGTATCATGCTTCCTTGTTTCTACCACTTTATCTTGCTTCTTTTTGTGGGCTGTGATGGTCTGCTGTCTCCGAGACATTGCGACGTTGTTGTATTTAGTTCTCTGTTAACTGTTTGTGAAGAACAGCTAAGGGTGAGTCAGGCTATTCTTGGTGGTTGTTTATCATAGGCCCATTGGTGGAGAAGGAGGTGGTAACTCTCACTCAGTAAGTGAATCTTCAGGATGTGTGGGTGTAGTTGTGCCATATGGGGACTGTTGCTGTCTCCCACTCAATTAGACAAAAATAACAATTGAATAACCATCAAAGAAGTAAAAGCAAATGGACAAAAAAACACACCATGTAATCACACAAGAACAGTAACCAAAAAAGAGGAAAGGGAAAAAAAAAAACAAAAACAAAACAAAACCAAAAATACCATAATATCCAGGGAGAGGGTAATAAAAGAAAAAAAGTAGAGAAGGAGAATAATGAAGAAAGAAATGGGAAAAACACAAAAACAAAAACAAGCAACAGGGTTACCCACAAGAAAGAAAAAAAAATATATATATATATTTGAACCAGGAACAGGGATAAGATAAAAAGCTGAAAACCAAAACCTGGGAAGGGAAGAATAAAGAATGATAATAAAAAGGACAAAAGTAGTCATAATATTAGTAGTTTTAAAAGAGACATAAACAAACAAAGGATAAAAAAGAACAAAGGAAAAAAAAATCTGGACAGGGCGAGGCAGGGCACTCAGGCTCCATTGGCGCACACAGACTGGGATGGAATTCCTTCCAGGCTAGAAGGTGGGGGGAGTGAGGAGTGGTCACACCTCCATTCACCAAGAGGGTGTGAGATATAAGAATAGCAAGGGGAATGTCACACCTTTTCAGTAGTTAATGTGCCTGGGATGTCTTTGTGGTTTCCAGCAAGCAGAGCCTGTTCTTAATTCCCTGGAATCTGGGAGAACACTGTTGCTTTAAATATCCAAAATGGTCAAGCCACTTGTAAACATTCAAAATGACTGCACCCTCTGGACAGGCAAAAGTCTGCAGCTCAGACCACCTTCTTCTTTGCTGCTCCCCCTTTTATACACCAGCCACCAGAGCAGTCTTCTGGGAATTTACTTGCTAGCAGGGCTGATTTTTAGGTTAATTCGTAGATCTTATCACCACTCGGCAATATGCAAGCTGTCTGTGCTGTCAGGATCACTGCTAGACTGCAGCTCCATATGTCTCTTTTTTTTGTATTTTCATGCAAATTATTCTGCTAGTTGGAGTTTAGTCCACTTCTATATCCTTCCCTTCAAAGCTCAGGGGTCCACGACTATCTTCTGTATCTGTGTTTATTGCTTCCCCTTTTCTTTGTTGAAGAGGGTCTGTGCAATCTTTCTCCCTATTCCCCCGTCTTACCAGAACTCTCCCCTTTAATTTATTTTAAGGATCATTGGGATTTTAAAATAACCCCCACAAGTCATTTATCATTTCTGGTGTTATGTATTGTTAGGATTAAATTGTTGTTGTTAATTGCCATCAAGTTGGCTATGATTTATGGTGACCTCATATATAACAGAACAAAATATTGCCTGGTCCTGAGCCATCTTCATGATCTTTGATATGTTTGAGCTCATTGTTGTGACTGTCATGTCAATTCACTTTATTGAGGTTTTCCTTTCTTTTCACTAGCACATAACTATACCAAACTTGATGTCCTCTTCTAGCAACTGGGTTTTCCTGATGATGTGTCCAAAGTAAAAGAGCCAAAGTCTCACTGAGTTCACTTCTAAGGGGCATTCTGGTTTTATTTCTTCTTAGATTGAGGTGCTCATTCTTGTAGCCATCCATGGTATATTCAATAATCTTTGCCAACATTACAATTCAAGTGAATCAATTATTTCATCTTTTATTCAATCTTGTTCCCCCAAAATATGTTGGAATCCTAAATCTTATATGTGTAGATGTAATCCTGTTTGGAAATATGGGTTTTGTTATATTAATTAGATCATACCCAAAACAGGTAGGTTCTAAACCTGATCTCCTGAGTTATAAAAAAAGCAGGTTGACACAGGCATACCGATTAGATGCACATAAAAGGAAAGACATATGCCATATCAGCATCACTGAGGAACCATGGAATATCTGGGACTATCAACAAAAGGAATCAACATATCTGAGATGAGACCCTGATTTGGACTTTTAGCCTCTAGAACTGTGAGAGAATAAATTTCAGATTTTTAAAAACACCAATGTGTATTTGTTATAGCAGAGGTAGGTAACTAAGACATACCACCAAAATGTAGAAAGATGGGGTTCTTTAGATATTCTCTTGTCTCCTCATGCTGTAATGGTATCTCTTGCATAAAGCCTTATCTCATAGCCTGTTGGGCTCAGTCAGTCATTGCATCCTTATGCTCACAGCAAACATGTTTCTTTCTTACTGCATAAAACTGCACTGGATTTTTCAGGAAGTAAACTGTTTATATACCTGTCTCTTCATCCATTCAGCTCCCAATGTGTAGGCCTGTGTGTATGTGTGTGCTTAATTTCACAGTCCTTTAAGCACCCAGCACTATGCAGGGCACAAAGGAAGCTTCCAGTGTTCACTGAATAGTTAATGGCTTTTTAATCATAAAAGAAAGAAGAAAAGGTATCTTGAAGTTAGAGGCATAACAAATGGGTGCAGTGGGGACACCTGTCCCTGAGCACAAGGGCAAGGTAGAGACAGATGAGGCTGGCCAGCGAAACCACCTCTCTTATCCTTCCCCACCCTTTGTGGACCAGGTGGGAGGGGGTACAAACTTAGAGATTGCCCCTGGCACTCATCATCCTTGCTATGCCTCTGCTTGAAGTGCCTGGTTGCTGTGGACTTATTACTTCAACCCACTTCCTGATTTTCTCCTTACAAAAATAATGCTTCCTCTCTGACCTATGGTTTCATAACACAAAAAATTTAGCTAATGTGGCCAGTTAGTTAACCTGGCTTTCAGATGGAATATTTCCTTATTTGTATAGTTGGGTTACTTGAAACACAGTCTCAAAGAAACTGAAATGAAGCTTTTAAGTATAGATGAATGAGATCCATTCCTATGTATTTAAGTCGAATTTGTAGGTAAGTCGAAACAAGTACTTATGGTTCTTATTTAGCATCAGTTAGTCAAATGTTTATCTAAATACCTGACATATATTTTACTTTCCTGTGCATGTTAAAATACTTAAAAACACTTTCATATACACTAAAACATTTTAAATATAATAATACAGTATATAATAATAATATAGTAATAATAAAAGTAACTTACATATGGTGCTATACTGAGGAGATTGTGTGTGTGTATACACAGTACTGTAAAAAATTAAAGAAACAGTTATTGAAACAGATTAGATAGAAAAAGAAAAGAAAAAAGATCATGATTAAAGATTAACACTTACTTTCCTTTCATTGATGTCTTGCATACCAGAAGGGGTGTTAATGAAGTAATGTTATGATAACATTGGTAATTAGATGATACAGGAGAAGATAATGGAGAGATGGCTATTCTTGAAGATGATGGGCCTGGTGCTGAAGAGTCAGGGCTTGATTCTGATGCTGGAGGGGTTTAGCTACTACAGGAATCAATTTATTGAAGTAGACACCAAGGGAAGTTTTACAGTGTTTTTCTTTCTATTTTCATAAATGGCCTTGTAGCAGCTTAGGCCTTTGGTAGCTGTATGATAAACTTTGGTGAACCTCTGTATCAGCATCTTTCCCCTTACTTTGCCAGTCCTTGCTTCAATGAGATGAAAGCCTTCAGCTCACTCTTTCATAAAATTTTTTTTAGTTCTGGAGTTTTTAGGTCCCAATCTGCTTCCTCAAACATTTTTCTTGTCTTTGATACATCACCAGCACTTGCATCAGATTTACGCTTTGGAGGCTTGGTTACAAGGGTAAATAAGAGGAAACTGTAAGCCATATATGAAGTTACATGCGCAACACAATGTTAACGGCAATGTGATCAGACTTAAAAAGGAATACTCCTTCTCTGAGCCCATGAACTATGAAGCTTCATGACATTTTCATGAGTGTCACAAAGTAGTGTGCACATTCATTATTATAAACCATTGTGTTTAACTTAATTTTTAAATACAATAAGCTTTATGATAGTCTGTTCTTAAGTACTAGTTGTCTGTAAATCAGCTGATCTTAATGTAGGGACTTACTGTAAGTTTCTACTAATCCCAATTTGAGAAGGTCTTTCAGACCATTAGATGATAGAACTTGGATATTAAGTGTCACTCAAAGATAACATTCAAAGAAGTTAGAATACGGTTGCTAGGAAAACTATAACTTTTACTTCTTAAATTGTGCTACTTTTAAATTCTCAACACGGACATCACAGTAATGCATCACACTGAATAATAATTGTATTTCTTACAGGACATTACAATTTTTTATTTGACCTTTAAGAGGAACAGCTTAATTCTAATCAAAGTATTTCCTTTTGAACTTTAAGGAAGGGCTACTGATTTACTCCTTTTAAGACCTTGACAAAAAGACATCTCTACTAGAGCCAAAGTTTGCCCACTATTTACTAGAGTGGACCTCATCTTGGGCCTTACTGAAGTGGAGATTAAGGGAGTAAATTGATCTCTTTATAATTTGTCTAGTGAACTGTGTCTAGCTGAAAGTTTCATTATCAGCACAGTTCTAGGGAAACTAAAAAAAAAAAAAAGAAAAATAGCAAATGTCAGTTTCACAAAGTCCCCTTTCAGGGTAAGTTTGATTACTGGTTGTCATTCAATGGAGAATTTGCCATAGTTTCTATGATGTTACAGAAAATAAAAAGTGATTTGTAATGTTACTCTTGACTCCCTTAGAAATGAAGGAGAGTCTCATCTTATTTTCTGAAACTGAAAGGTGATTTGAGTTAAGAAACAGCATTAAGAATTGCTGCTCTAACCATTAAAACTATGATTTAGCTGCACTTTATCAATATGGATAGATTTCTACATTATGTTAATGTACAAAGTGGGTTACAAAACAGGACAGAATTATGATCCTATTTTTAGTTAAGAAAAGTATGTGTATTGGCATAGGAAAAATCTTGAAAGACATACTTGTGTAATCATAACAAAACACATAAAAAAGATAAACTACAAATATAGGTGAGCAAAGCATGTCATTGTTGTTAGGTACTGTTGGGTTGGTCCCAACTCATGGCTATGCTATGTACAACATATCAAAACATTGACTGGTCCTGTGCCATCCTCACAATTGTTGCCATGCTTGAGCCCACTGTTGTAGCTGCAGTGTGAATCCATCTCGTAGAGGGTCTTCCCCTTTTAGTTTACCCTCTACTTTATTCAGCATGATATCCTTCCCCAGGAACTGGTCCCTTCTGACAACATGACCAAAATAGGAGAGATGAGGTTTGTCCATTCTTGCTTCTCACAAGCATTCTGGCTGTACTTCCTCCAAGACAAATTTGTCCTGTCTTCTAGCCGTCCATGCTACATTCAATATTGAATGCACCATGAGCAAAACATACAAACTGACAATTCATAAGAAAAGAAATGGCAATAAACAACAAGTAACTGAATATTTTAAGCTTCATTTGTAATCACAGAAACAATTTAAAATGACAATGATCTACCCTTATTTTTTGAGAAAGATCAATTTTTTTTTTTT
>NW_006921645.1:9442212-9443521 GCF_000298275.1 Orycteropus afer afer | reverse complement strand
CTGTGCTAATTGGTTTCCCTTTTCTTTGTTGAAGAGGGTCTGTGCAGTCTTTCTGCCTAGTCTGCCATCTTGCTTGAACTCCCCGAGAATGATCAATTTTTACTTTTTAATATAAAAATGTTTAAAATAAAAGAATACTTATTGTTAGCAAGAAGTAAGACAAAGGCATGTTGTTGTTGCCATTGAGTTGATTCAATGGAGACCTTACACTTAAAAGCACTAAATATTTCCTGTTTCTGTGCTGTCTTCATGATTGTTGGTGTATTTTAGCCCGTTGTCGCTATCATTGTGTCACTGCATCTCATTGAAAGTTTCCCTCCTTTTTACTGATTCTTTACCACACATGATGTCCTTTCCTAGAAATTGAATTCAACTTTATTGAGCTATGAATGCCACAAAACGAAAACTGTACCTATGAAAAGTGTACAATTTGATAAAAATTTGACATATCTATAAACCCAGGTAGCTATCACAATAATTAAGACACTAAGCATATCCATCACCCTCAAAGTTTCCTCCTGCCCCTTTGTAATCCCTCCCTCTTACCACTCCTTGTTCCACCTCAATACCTGGGTCACCACTGATCTACTTTTAGCCATTATAGATTAAATTTTTCTAGAATTTTATACAAATGGAACCATAGTGTATGTTCCTTTTTTTTTTTCCTGGCTTCTTTCATTTAATGTAATTATTTTGAGATTGTATTTCTCACAGGACATTACATGTTGTTCCATGGACCTACAGTAATTTCTTTTTAGAACTAGGTTATATTCCATTATATGAATATTACTATAATTTGTTCACCTGTTGATGGGCATTTTGATTGTTTCCAGTTTTTGTCTATTACAAGTAAAGCTGCTATGAACATTTGTGTACAAGTCTTTTGTTGAAGAAACATGCTTTCATTTCTCTTCTACAAATACCTTAGAGTAGACTGGATGGTACACATGGTAGATATTTACTTAATATATTACAAAATTTTCAAACTGTTTTCCAAACTGACTGTACTATATTACATTCCTACCAGCAGTCCAAGGACTCCTGGTGACACAGTGGTTATGCCCTGGGCTGCTAACAGAAAGCTCATTGGTTCAAACCCACCAGCAGCTCCATAGAGAAAAGACCTGTTGATCTGCTGCCGTAACTATTGTTGTTAGGCCGTGTTAGAAACACTGCCTGGTCCTGTGCCAGCCTCATGATTCTTGCTATAGTTGAGCCCATTGTTGCAGCCACTGTGTCAATCCATCTTGTTGAGGCCCTTCCCCTCTTTCATTGATCCTCCACTTTCCCAAGCATGATATCTTTCTCC
>NW_006921645.1:9440507-9442112 GCF_000298275.1 Orycteropus afer afer | reverse complement strand
GTGTCAATCCATCTTGTTGAGGCCCTTCCCCTCTTTCATTGATCCTCCACTTTCCCAAGCATGATATCTTTCTCCAGAGAATGATTCCTTCGGATAACATGACCAAAGTAGGTGAGATGAAGTTTGGTCATTCTCACTTTCAAGGAGCATTCTAGCTACACTTCTCCCAGGACAGATTTGTTGGTTCTTCTGGCAGTCTACGGTACTTTCAGTATTCTTTGCTAACACCACAACTCAAAGCATCAACTCCTCTGTCCTCCTTATTCATTGCCCAGTTCTCACATGCATATGAGGCAATTGATATTTCACGGCTTTGGTATGAGGCTGTTCCACTCGGTCCTAAAAGGTCACCATGCACTGAAATCAACTTCATGGCACACAACAACAATATCAGCATTCCAGTTATTCTGCATTGTTACATTCAGAGGCATTTTAAACAATACATATTTATTATGGTGGTGCATACCGAGGCTGTTCACTAATATTCTTTTCATCCAATCAGAGTCAGAATACACAAGACACTCACAGAGGGTTAGCATATGGAAAGCAGATAAAACATAAAACAAACAAGGGAAAGTAGATAGTAAATAATAAATGTTGTTGTTGTTATGTGCCTTTGAGTCGGACCCAACTCATGGCGACCCCTCCTTGGGTTTCCGAGGCAGTATCACTATGGAAGTAGATTGCCCATCTTCCTTCCTAAATAAAAATTCACTCTTAAATAGCAGTTTTAGGATGGAAAATCAATGTTTACTATTAAGTCACTGGGATGGCATCATGACAACTCTTGAAGCAGAACTGTTCTGAGGGCAACCCCTATGCAGGGCACACCCTGCTCAGTGGGCAGTGCTCTGGACTGAGCTCCACTGGTCTCAGGACAGACTGCCTGTACTCCCCACAGGCCCTTTATGCTTCTAGTGAAGTTTCTACACTCTACTCTGGCTGCAGATGGGATGAACAGGTGTTGACCACCATCTGTTATTGATCCAGCAGTATAGGAACTGATAGTGGTGCTTATCCACTGAGTAAGGTGGTCTGTGCAGTAGATAAGGCTGACTAGTGGAGAATTAAGACCTCTGGTGGTGTAGTGCATAAGGCATTTAGATGCTTACCAGAAGGTCAATGGTTCAAACCCACCAGCTGCTTCATGGAAGGACGATGGACAATCTACTTCCAGAAAGATTTACAGCCTCAGAAACCCAATAGGGGTTGCTATCGACTTGATGGTAGTGACTTTAGGTTTTTTTCTGAATGGAGAATTAATGTCCTCTTCCTGTTGGATGGGACAAGAAAAGAAAACAAACTAAAAGAAAAAAAGAAGGAAAAAGCCAAGGAGAAGAAGAAGGAAAAGAAAAAAGTAATGAAAATAAAACATAAAAAATATACAAAAACAGAAAAAAAATGTGGTCGAACTGAAAGACTAGCAAAAATGTAAGAAGATGAAGAGGTAGAGGGAGAAATCAACAAGTAAAAGGGAGAAAAAATGGGAGAGAAGGAAGGAGAAAAATAAGGGGAAAATAAGGAAACAGGTAAGATAAAAGCCAGGAACCCAGACAGAAGAGCAGTCAGCCCCAGGGTTACAGGTGAGGAGAGACAACTCAGGGA
>NW_006921645.1:9431836-9438267 GCF_000298275.1 Orycteropus afer afer | reverse complement strand
GACGAAAGAGGGGGAGGCCTTCAACGAGATGGATTGACACAGTGGCTACGATGATGGGCTCAAGTATAGCAGGGATTGTGGGGCTGGCGTGGGATCAGGCAGTGTTTCGTTCTGCTTTGCATTGGGTCGCTGTGAGTCAGAAACGACTCGAGGCACTTAACAACAACGACAACAACAAGGAAACAGGAGGAAAGACTTTTGTAATTATGATCAGAGGACAGCCCTGGGAGCAGGTGAGTGTAGCAGAAACCACTAATCCACTGGGATGTGTGCCTGTAGAGGTGAAAGAAGCCTGGTATAAGTGGGCTTCTCCAGCAGTAAAAGCTGCTGGTGTATGCCTCTTGTGCTCAGTGTGAGAAGGATCAGCCAGTGATGTATGCAGAGGGAGGGATAGCTACAGTCTCTGGGTCTGTCTGGGATGGGTTGCTATGGGTGGCTATGGAACTTCCTTGGCCACTGGCTTGGTGGTGATGGGGAGAGGTTTTGTCCCTATTCGCAGGGAAGCTGTACTTTTTGGAGTGGATAGTGTGGCTCACCAGCTGTGATTCACCGGCATGGGTCTGACACCCTCCTGGACACACGCAGCATTTATGCACCTCCTGTCCAGACTCTAGTGAGATGCTGCCCTGATGCTATCTTCTCTAGCCACTCCAATATAGGCCTTTCAGTTTGCAGAGGTGGGAGGTGCCGGTTGTGAGTGAGACCCTCCTGAAAGTGGGTGCTGCAAAGTTGTGTCTTTTGTGTTCAGTGTGAATAAGTTCTCCCAGTTCCTTAGGCACCCAGTCGGTGAGTTTCAGCCCTTGACTATCTGCTAAAGGTGGAGGTGTTAAGCCAGAGAGCATATCCCTCTGATCTCAATTCCCTGGCAGGGTTTGGCTTCTTTCTGGGTACACACAGCCATTTGCCCAGATCTTACTCAGGTTCAATCAAGCAAGAGATTGTTCTGAGCCCAGTTTCTTCAACTGCCCCAACACAGGCTTTCACAATCCCAACCCTGGCTTCTGCCAGTGGCGAGGTGATTCCCTTTTACTCTCCCTCCTCTCTCCATGGCCACTTGTGCCACTTGTAACTCTGGCCTGATTTCCTGTATGTTTGTCTCCAGACTCCTGCACATCTATTGCTTACCTTAAATTCCTTCCGATCTTCCTACTCTGTGTTGTTATCTCCATGTGGAATCCGTGAAGTTTTTTATTTTTTTCCCATCTTCAGTGCCTGTGACTATAGTCAACAAGTCCCTGGTTTGGAGGGTTCCAGCTTCTTCTCTCTCCCCAATCACTAATCTTTGTTTCTTTTTTCAATCAGTGCTCTATCTAATTCTTTATCTTCTCATTTGATGCTCAGAATCCCAGGATCTTTATTTGTAACCATTTCACTCAGTTTTCTAGATCTCTGTTGTAGAAAGATTTGGTGGAGTGTGTTAGCAGGACACCATCTTGTCTCTACCTCCCCTTTGGAACTGTTTTTGAAGAATTAAAGTTTTTATTGTCGGTAAAGTCTAGTTTGTTAATTTTTACATGTATAAGTTGAAATCTTTTGGACATATTTAAGAAATCTTTGCTAAAACTATGGATGCTAATATTTTCTCTGAAAAGTTTTATAGTTTTAGTTCTCATATTGAAGTCTATGATACATTTAGTGTTAATTTATATCAATAGTATGAGTTAAGTGTCAAGGTTCTTTTCTTACATATAGTTATCCAGTTGTTCTAGCATCATTTTTTGAAAAAAATTACCATTTCCCCGTTGAATTGCACTGATATCTTTGTAGAAAAACAATGCACAGTATATGTGTGCACTCTTTATTTTGTTCCATTTATCTAAATGTCTATCTTTATGCCAACACTATACTATCTTGAATACAGTAGCTTTTTTTAAAAAAAAAATTATTGTGATTTGGGTGAAAGTTTACAGAGCAAATACATTTTCCATACAGCAGTTCACATACACTTTGTCTCATGACATTGACTGCAATTTCCCACAACGCAACAGCTCTCTTCCCACTTCCTCCTCATAGTTACCTCTTTCTATGTCCTTCCCTTCATGCACTCCTGCCCCCTGAGCTGTCTCGCTGTGCATACACAGCCCTTCTATTCTCCCATGATTGATCTCTCCAAGGAGTGTTATCTACCTAATAGAAATGTTCAGCTCATATGCCTAGATTACAGCAGTTTTAAGTCTTGAAGTTGAACTTCTTTCCTCTTCCAACTTGGTTTGTCTATTTGAGGTCCTTTGTATTTCCATGAAAATTTTAGATTTAAAATCAGCTTGTGTATTTCTGTTGGATTTGCTTAGGATCTGTACATGAATTTGGGAAAATTGACATCTGATCCATGAACTTGGTTTATATATCTTTTAGTTATGCCTTTTTAATGTCTTTTAATGAAGGATCCCTGGTGGTGCAATGGCTAAGCACTCAGCAGATAATTGAAAGGTCAAACCTACTAACTACTCCATAAGAGAAAGATGTGGGAGAAAGATGTGGCAGTCTGCTTTGGTAAAGATTTACATCCTTGGAAACCCTATGGGAGCATTTCTACTCTGTCCTATAGGGTCCTTATGAGTCATACTTGACTCTATGGCAGTGGATTTGGTGTGTTATTTTTAATGTCTCTCAGCAATGTTTTGTGATTTTCAGTGTGTAGGTCTTGCCAATCTTTTGTAAAATTTATTCCTAAGTATTAAATATTTTTTGTTGTGGTGATAAAGGCCATTATTCTTAATATCTCAATTTTTGGTTGTTTGTTGCTAGTGTATAGAAATAAAATGGATTTTTGCTTATTGATCTTGTATCCTGCAATCTTGCTAAACTCACTTATTAGTTTTAGTAGCTCTTTTTGTAGAGCATATAGAGGTTTCCACATAAATGATCATGTCATCTGGTAGGTTTACTTCTTCCTTTCAAATCTAGATTCCTTTTATTTTTTATTTTTCTCTTGCCTAATGCACTGTCAAAAATCTGCAATACAATGTTGACTAAAAGTGCTGAGAGCAGACATCCTTTCCTTGTTCTTTATCTTAGTGTAAAAACATTCAGTCTTTCACCATTAAATATGCTGCTAGCTATAGTTTTTCATAAATACTCTATGAGATTTAGAAGGTTTTCATAAATGCTTCTTATGAGATTAGATTCTACAATATTGTTATTTGTTTTCTCATTTTTCAATCTGTTCTTTGTTTTAGTTTTCTTTCTTTTGATTAATTTTTAAAAATATGATTTTATTTTATTTTCTTCATTGGTTTACTAGCAATAACTCCTTGTATAGGTTTTTAGTGGTTGCTTCAGGCTTTCCAGGAGCTCAAATGGCACAGTTGTTAAAAGTGCTGGGCTGCTAACTGAAAGGTCAGTGGTTCAAACCCACCAGCCACTCTGTGGGAGAAAAATGAGGAGTCTGCTTCTGTAAAGATTTATAGCCTTGGAAATGCTATAGGCAGTTCTACTCTGTCCTGTAGGGTCATGATGAATAAGAAACAACTCCACAATTTTTTTTTTTTAAATGTTTATAGCAGAGATTGACAAAAACGTTTTGTAAAGAGGCAGATAGTAAATATTTTAGGCTTTGTAGGCTGTGTGTTCACTATCAGGAGCTCTGGTGGCGTAGTGCCTAAGGCATTTGACTGCTAACCAGAAGGCTGGTGGGTTTAAACCCACCAGCCACTCCTCGGAAGGAAACTACTTCTGTAGTGATACCACCTCGGACACCCAAGGAGGGGTTGCTATGAAGCGGATCCGATTCGACGGCAGTGCATTGCTTTTGTCGTTGCATGCCCACTATCACAGCTAATCAATTTTGCTCTTGTAGTGTGAAAGTAGTCATAAAAATATAAATATAGAAATGTGGCTAAATTCTAGTAAAATGTTATTAACAAAAGCAGGTGGTAACTAATTTTTGTTCCCTGCGTTGTAGTTTGCTGACCCTTTTATGGTATACACTCCTACTCCTCAGTCATTGACCATTTCATCTGACATTTCACATTGACAATAGTAAAAAATCTACTATCTGACTGTTGTTTTTATGTGCTGTTAAGTCAAACCTGACTCATAGCAACCCCTCCTTGGGTTTCCAAGGCAGTATCACTACAGAAGTAGATTGTCAATCTTCCTTCCGAGGAGTGGCTAGTGGGTTTGAACGGCCAGCCTTCTGGTTAGCAGTCAAGAGCCTTAGGCGCTACTCTACCAGAGCTCCCAATATCTGACTATTCTGGGCATAAACCTGGGTTTCCTTCCTGAATCCAGCTCCTGGCTTGCAGACCCACTCATGTCTGCCAGGCTCACAACTAAAGTCATCAGCTCTCCAGAAGGCCTCTTGCTAATCCTATCCCCATTGCTGGAGCCACTGTTACATTTCTTCTTGGGAAAGAGGTGACTGAGGTGTATTTTGAGGGAGCCATTCCAAGAAGGACACGCAAGTGGCTGGAGGGGTCCAAAAGGAGGCAAGGTTGAGGAGTGAGGAAGGGTACTGGGGGTAATTTGGGCCTTTGAGGTTGTAGCAGAAACTGGCCACCCCCTCCTCCTCTGTGGTCTAGGTTGCTGAGTTCCTCTTCTAAGCAGCTGCTAGTCTCCAATCTCTTGGCCTCATATTCCAAGCCCTCCAGGACCAGTAGCATGTCATTCATTTTTCTGGGGTTCTCCCCAGCCTATGAGGTGCAGCAGACAGTTGGAGCTGTGGATGGAGCAGTTGCAAGGGGCATGGGCAGCAACCCCTAACGACTACCTTAACTCCTGGTCCTATCAATTGCCTAAGCCCCTGAGCCCCAACTATGCTTCTAGTCCAACCTCCTGGCTCCAGGTCTATTCCAGTGCCAGCCCCAATGGCAGGGCCTTGGGGTCCAGAACATAGTAATGCCAGAGGCACAGAAGTTCTGATGGGCCAGGCTCTAGGTACATAAGCCTCACCTTCTCACATAAAACTGATTTTGCATAATAACCTGGTCTTTGGAACTTACCAAAGCTGATAAATGAGGAGTGGGTGTATTTAACTTCCATTGTCTACCTGTAAGAAATACATCAATTCTCATCTAGATGAAGAGCCTTACAAGAGTATAATTCCATTTCTCCACCTGGTCTTTATGTTACTATTGTTTTATTTTTTATTTAAACTCTTACAATAGTGTTATTGCTTGTATTTTAATAGTTAATTATCTTTTCATGAGATTTCCAAAATAATTTTAAAAAGTATACCATTATATTTACCATTTGCCATACTGTTCATTCCTTGTGTAGGTATAGATTTTCATTGACATCATTGTCCTTCATGTTTGTTGATGATTAAGTCTTTCAGCCTTTGTATATCTTAGAAAGTCTTCATTTTATTTTCATTTTTGAACTATGTTTTCATTAGTTAAGGAACTCTAGATTGACTTTTATTTTTTCCTTTCAGTATTATAAAGGTGCTTTTTCCAAAATCTTCTAGGATTGCATTCTTTCAAATGAAAAGTCTGCCATCATTAGATCATTATTTTTCCATTATGTGCATTTTTCCCTCTAGATAATTTTAAAGTATTATCTTCATCAGTAGTTTTAAAAATTATGATTATTATGTGCCTTGGTGTAATTTTCTTTGTATTTCTTGTGTTGGCCTTCATTTATCTTAGATCTGTCTGTTTATAGTTGCACCAATTTGGAAAACTTGGGGCATTATTTTTCCAAAATAATTGACCAAATATGCAATCAAGATGTATCGATTATTACTAGTGATTGGAATGTGAAAGCTGGAAACAATGAATAATCACTGGTAGTTGGAAATTATGTTGTTGGTAATAGAAATGACACCAGATATCACATGATAGAATTCTGCAAGACCAGTGACTTATTCATTGCAAATACCCTTTTTCAGCAACATAAATAGTTATACACATAGACTTCACTAGATAGAATACACAGAAATCAGATCAACTACATCTGTGGTAAAAGGCAAAGGAGAAGCTCAACATCTCCAGCTAAAACAAGGCCAGGGGCTGACTTTGAAAGAGACCATCAATTGCTTGTATGCAAGTTCAAGTTGAAGCTGAAGAAAATTAAAAGAAGTCCATGAGAACTGAAATATGACCTTGATTATATCCCACCTGAATTTAGAGACCATCTGAAGAATAGATTTGATGAATTGAACACCAGTTACAGAAAACCAGAGGAATTGTGGGATGACATCAAGACCATCATACATGAGGAAGGAAGAGGTCATTAAAAAGACAGAAAAGGAAGAAAAGACCAAAATCGATGTCAGAAGAGACTCTGAAACTTTCTCTTGAACAGAGAGTAGCTAAAGCAAATGGACGAGGAGTCCAAGATGGCGGAATAGGCAGAAAGTCTGCACAGACCCTCTTTAACAAAGAAAAGGTAAACCAATTAACACAGACACAGAAGATAATCCTAGACCTCTGAGCCTTGAAGGGAAGGATATAGAAGTGGACTAAACCCCAACTAGCAGAAGAATT
>NW_006921645.1:9423231-9429975 GCF_000298275.1 Orycteropus afer afer | reverse complement strand
TGGGAAAAACAAAAAGTTACCTACAAAGGACAGCCAGTAAGAATAAGCTCTGATTTCTCAGCAGAAACCATGCAAGTGAAAAGGCAATGGGAAAAATTTTCAACTAAGAATTATATACCCGGCAAAACTGCCCCTCAGATATGATGGTGAAATTAGGAGATTTCCAGATAAGCAGAAGCTAAGGGAATTTGTTAAAACCAGACTAACCTTACAAGAGATGCTAAAGAGAGTCCTTTGAACAGAGAAGTAAATTAAATGGAAGAAATGACAAGATAAAAGAGCTGAACAGAAGATTTCAACAAACAACTTCAGAAGACAAAGTCAATTATTCTAAAGAAATGTGAAAAGACCTGGAGTTAGAAAACCAAAAGAGAAGAACACACTCAGCACTTTTCCAGCTGAAATAACTGAAGAAAGAATCCAGGCTGTGAGTTGAAATATTGCAGGATTCTATGGGCAAAACGAATGATGCAGGAATCATCAAAAGGATATGGAAGAACTACAAATAGCCACTATACCCAAAAGAATTGGTCAATATCCATCTATTTCAGGAGGTGACATATGATCAAGAACCAATAGTATTGAAGGAAGAAGTTGAAACTGCACTGAGCAATTGGTAAAAAACAAAACTCCAGGAACTGACGGAATTCTCATTGAGAAGTTTCAACAAATAGATGCCATACTGGAGGCACTCACTTGTCTATGACAAGAAATTTGGAAGACAGCTGCCTGGCCAACTGACTGGAAGAGATCCATATTGGTACCCATTTCAAAGAAAGGTAATCCAACAGAATGTGGAAATCATCAAATAATATCACTAATATCACATGCAAGTAAAATTTTGCTGAAGATATTTAAAAAACAGTTGCAGCAGTATTTTGACAGGGAACTTCCAGAAATGCAAGTTGGATTCAAAAGACGACATGGAATGAGAGGTGTCATTGCTGATATCAGATAGATCTTTGCTGAAAGCAAAGAACACCAGAAAGATGTTTATTTGTGTGTTACTGACTATGCAAAAGCATTCGACTGTGTTGATCGTAACAAATCATGGCTAACATTGAGAAGAATGGGAATTCCAGAACATTTAATTGTGCTCATGAAGAACCTGTACATAGACAAGGAGGCTGTTGTTTGAACAGAACAAGGGGATACTGCATGGTTTAAAATCAGGAAATTAGTGTGTCAGGGTTGCATACTTTCACCATACTTATTCAGTCTCTATGCTGAGCAAATAATCCAACAAGCTGAACTATGTGAAGAAGAACACAGCATCAGGATTTGAGGAAGACTCATTAACAATCTGAGATATGCAGATGATACAAACTTGCTTCCTGAAGATGAAGATGAGTTGAACCCCATGTTACTGACTAATATTAAAGACTACAGTCTGCAGTATGGATTACACTTCAACATAAAGAAAACAAAAATCTTCACAAATGCACCAATAAGCAGCATCACTATAAATGGAGAAAAGATTGAAGTTTTCAAAGATTTCATTTTCCTTGGATCTACAATCAACACCAATGGAAGCAGCAGTCAGGAAATTAGACACTGTATTGTACTGGGCAAATCTGCTGCAACAGGCCTCTTTAAAGTGCTGAAGAGCAAAGATGACTTTTTGAAGACTAAGGTGCGTCTAACCCAAGCTGTGATCTTTTCAGTCACCTCAGATGCGTGTAAAAGCTGTACAATGAATAAGGAAGACTGAAGAAGAGTGGATGCTTTTGAGTTGTGGTGATGGTAAAAAATACTGAAAGCATCATGTACTGCCAGAAGAATGAACAAATCTGTCCTGGAAGAAGTGCAGACAGAATATTCCTTCTAAGTGAGAATGGCTGGACTTTGTCTCACCTACTTTGGTCATATTGTCAGAAGGGGCCATTTCCTGAAGAAGGATATTGTGTTTGGTAAAATGGAGGATCAGTGATAGAGGGGAAGACCCTCAACAATATGGATTGAAACAGTGGCTACAATGATGGGCTCAAGTATGGCAAAGATTGTGGATGGCACATGAATGAGCAGTGTTTCATTTTGTTGTACATACAGTCAATATGAGTTGGAGCCGACTCAATGGCACCTAACTACAACAACATTTTTTCCACCATTTTTTTCTTTTTTGTGTACCCCAATCCATCTCTTCTCATTCATCAATTAGATACATATTAGGTCACCTGAAGTTGTCCTAAAGCTCTTTGATTCCTTTTTATTTTTTTTTTCAACCAGTCTTTTTACTCTTTGTGTTTCATTTTGGTTAATTTTGATTGCTATGTCTTCAGTGGGAGCTCCGGTAGCATAGGCACTTGACTAAGGCACTTGACTGCTAACCAGGGCTGGCAGTTCAAACCCACCAGCCACTCCTTGGAAGGAAGATGGGGTAATCTACTTCTGTAGTGATACTGCCTTGGAAACCCAAGGAGTGGTCACTATGAGTCGGATCCAACTCGATTGCACATAACAACACAACAACAATGTCTTCAGTAACTTTTTCTGCCATTTCTAATCTCCTGTTAATCCCATCCAGTAACTATTCTATTTTCTATCTTCAGGCATTTGATTTTGGTCTTTATTATATCTTCCATTTCTGTACAAAACTCAATCTTTCCTGAACCTTCTTGAGTAATTTAAATATAATTAGATAATTATTTCAATACCCTTGCCTACTAATTCTATCATTTATGCAATTTCTGGGTATATTTTCTTGATTAATTTTCCCTCTCATTATGGGTTGCATTTTCCTGAATTTTTGCATATCTGGTATTTTTGTTGTTGTTCTTATTGCCAACATTGTTAATGTTGGGTGCTGGACATTTTTGTAATCCTATAAATATTTTTGATCTCTGGGGTACTATTTGATCATTTTGAGACTTCATCTTAAGCTTTTTTAGTTAGGACCAGTGTAGCCTTTAAGGATAATTTGACCTACTACTGAAATGACGTCCTTCTGAGTACTCTGTATCATGTATCATCAATCATGAAGTGGTAAGAACACGAAATATTTTTGACTTTGTGTCAGCTTTTGAGATTGCCTCTCACCTTTTGGGTTCCTTTTGGGTACTTTTTCCCCTGACCTTGTATTTTCCTCACACACATGTGCTGATCTGTACTCGGCTGAAATCTTGATGGGGCTATTCTATAGCTCTCTGGAGCTCTGTCCAACTCTCTTCTCTTTGGTCCTCTGCCCTAAATATCTTAGTTTCTTTGGCCTTCCTGGTTTCTGGGCTTTGTTTTCTTACGCAGGCACTATGCAGGGCTCTGTGTGGATTCTTTCTTCCTGCACTGCTGCCTGGAAATCCTCTCCAGGAAGTAAACGTTGTAACTATAGGACTCACTTCATTTATTTTCCCTCTCTGTAGGATTATTGCTGCCTGATATCCAATGTATGGAAAATAGTATTTCATAGATTTTGACAGGTTTTTTAGTTGTTTCTGGTAGGAGGGTAAATCTAACTTCTGTCGCACAATTTTAATTAGAAGCAGAATCCAATCTTAATGCATAGTTTTTAGGTAACACTTTGGGACATATTTTTAAAACCTTAAATTTGGACATATTCTTTCACCTTGTGATTCACTATTTGGGATTATCTCAATAATTTAATCATGTTGTTGTTGCTAGGTGCCGTTGAGTCGTTTCTGACTCATAGCAACCCTATGCATGGCAGAATGAAACAGTGCCTGGTCCCGCATGAGCTCCACTATCCTTTCTATACTTGAGTCCATCATCTCACCACAGTGGCATTCTATTTTGTTGAGGGCCTTCCCTCCTTCGTTGACCCTCCACCTGACCAAGTATGACATCCTTCTCCAGTGAATGGTCCCATCTGACAACATGACCAAAGTAGGTGAGATGAAGTCTGGCCATTCTTGCTTCCAAGGAGCGAGCATTCCAGCTGCACTTCCTCCAGGACAGATCTGTTAGTTCTTTTAGTAGTCCATGGTACTTTCAATATTCTTCACCAGCACCACAACTCAAAAGCATCAACTCTTTGGTCTTCCTTATTCATTATTCATCTCTCACATGCATATGATGTGATTGAAAATATCATGGCTTGTGTCAGGCACACATTAGTCCTCAAGGAGATAGATATCTTTGCTCTTCAGCACTTGAAAGAGGTCCTTTGCAACTGATTTGCCCAGCGCTATACATCGTCTCATGTCCTGACTGCTGCTTCCATTGGCATTGATTGTAGAACCAAGCAATATGAAGTCTTTGACAGATTTAAACTTTTCTTCATTTATCATGATGCTGCTTATAGGTCCAGCTATGAAGATTTTTGTTTTCTTTATATTGAGATGTAATCCATACTGCAGATCATATTCTTCAGTCTTCATCAGTAAGTGCTTCAAGTCATCCTCAAAGCAAAGTTGTGTCATTAGTGTATCCCAGGTTGTTAATGATTCTTCCTCCTATCCTGATGCCATGTTCTTCTTCATGTAGTTCACCTTCCGGATTATTTGCTCAGCATAAAGATTGAATAAATATGGTGAAAGAATACAACCCAGATGCACTCCCTTCTTGATTTTAAACCATGGAGTGTTCCCTTGTTCTGTTTGAATGACAGCCTCCTGGTCTATGTACAGGTCCCTTATGAGTACAATGAAGTGTTCTGGAATTCCCATTCTTCTCAATGTTGTCTATAATTTGTTATGATCCACACAATCAAATGATTTGCATAGTCAACAAAACACAAGTAAACATCTTTCTGGTATTCTTTGCTTTGAGCCAAGAGCCATCTGACATCAGCAGTGATATTCCTTGTTCTACATCCTCTTTTGAATCCAACTTGCATTTCTGGAAGCTCTTTGTCAATATACTGCTGCAACCGTTTTTTAATTATATTCAGTAGATTTTACTTGCATGTGATATTAATGATATTGTTCAATAACTTCCACTTCTGTGGGATCACCTTTCTTTGGAATGGGTACAAATATGGATCTCTTCCAGTCAGTTGGCCAGGTAGCTGTCTTCCAAATCTCTTGGTATATAGCTGAGTGAGTGTCACCGGCAGGGAATCCATTTGTTGAAACATCTCAGTGGGTATTCCATTGACTCCTGGAGCCTTGTTCTTTACCAATTCCTTCAGTGCAGCTTCAACTTCTTCTTTCAGTGCTATTGGTTCTCGATCATATGCCACCTCCTGAAATGGATGAACATTGACCAATTCTTTTTGGTACAGTGAATCTTTGTATTCCTTCCATCTTCTTTTGATTCTTCCTGCATCATTCAATATTGTGCCCACAGAATCTCTCAATATTGCAACTTGAGGGTTAAATTTTTTCTTGAGTTCTTCCAGCTTGAGAAATGCTGAGATATTCTTCCCTTTTGTTTTTCTAACTCCAGGTATTTGCACATTTCATTATAGTAATCGGCTTTGTCTGCTCAAACTGCTCTTTGAAATCTTCTGTTCAGCTCTTTTATCTTGTCATTTCTTTCATTCACTTTAGCTACTCTCTGCTCAAGCAAGTTTCAGAGTCTCTTCTGACATCCATTTTGGTGTTTTCTTCCTTTCTCATCTTTTTAATGACCTCTTGCTTTCTTCATGGATGATGTTCTTGATGACATCCCACAATTCTTCTGGTTTTTGGTCTTCGGTGTTTAATACATCAAATATATTCTGTTCTGGTTACCTAGTGCCACTCTGACAGGAATATACCACAAATGGGATGGCTTGAACAAACAGGAGTTTATTCTCTTACAATTTCGGAGGCTTTAAGTCCAAGTTCAAAGTGCCAGGCTCTCGGAGTTGGGTGAAAACCCCTCAGCCTTGGGCTTCAGCTCTGCCTCCTGATCCCAGCTCACTGAAGCTAGAAGGTTTTCTTCACTCGAACAGCTGCTGGCTGCTGAGACCGATAAGCCCAAGCCTGACAAGTAAAAAGGCGCAGTCCCAATATTACCAAACCACATGTCAGGCCATTAATTCAAGTCCATTGAAAGTCCCAAGGTCGGCAGAGCCTGACAGGCTGCTGAACAACAACACAGCTACATGCAGGGGTCAAGTGTGCCATAAGCTAGAGACCATTCCCAAAGCTGTTTCTTATATATGGGAAGCAGACCACATACCCAAAGAAACTATTAAGTTGCTCCAATACATTCCATCATAGAGTTAATTACCAATCTCACCATGGGGAATAACTACCTTCAGCTGCCTAGCCAAGTTGACACATAAACTTAACCACCACAATTCTTTAGATGGTCTCTAAATCCAGGAGGGATATATTCAAGGTCATATTTTGGCTTTTGTGGACTTGTTTTAATTATCTTCAACTTCAAGTTGAACTTGCATATGAGCAGTTGATGGTCTGTTCCACAATCAGCTCCTGGCTTTGTTTTGGCTAAAGATATTCAGCTTTTCCATCACCTCTTGCCACAGATGTAGTCAATATGATTCCTGTGTACTCCATCTGGTGAAGTCCACGTGTACAGCCACCATTCATGTTGTTGAAAAAAAGTATTTGCAATAAATAAGTCATTGATCTTGCAAAATTCTATCATGCGATCTCCAGTGTTATTTCTGTCACCAAGGCCAAATTTCCCAACTACCAGTGATTCTTCTTTGTTTCCAACTTCTGCATTCCAGTCAATAGTGATAATAAACACATCTTAATTGCATGTTTGGTCAATTTCAGACTGCAGACAATGATAAAAATCTTCAATTTCCTCATTTGTTGGTTTTGGTGGTTGGTGTGTAAATTTGAAGTATAGTTGTATTAATTGGTCTTCCTTTTAGTTGTATGGATATTATCC
>NW_006921645.1:9404012-9420446 GCF_000298275.1 Orycteropus afer afer | reverse complement strand
GTCCCTAAGTTGTCTCTCCTCACCTGTATCCCTGGGGCTGAATGCTCTTCTATCTGGGTTCAAGGCTTTTATCCCCTTCCTCCTGCTCTTTCGGCCTGCTACTCTGGCGTCCCTGCGTTGTCTCTCCTCACCTGTAACCCTGGGGCTGACATGCTATTCCTCTTCAAATTGTCATTCCCGGCATAGTAGATCATATGGTTGTCTGATTCAAAATGGCCAAAACTGGTGCATTTCAGGTCGCTAATGCCTGAGATATCAATCTTTATGAGTTCTGTTTCATTTTTAACAATTTCAATTTCCCTCGATTCATACTTCATACATTCTGTGTTCTGATTAGTAATGGATGTTTGCAGCTGTTTCTTCTCAATTTTAGACGTTCCACATCAGCAAATAGAGGTCTCAAAAGTTTTACTTTATCCATATAATTAAGGTTGGCTCTATTCTGATGAGGCAGACCTTTCCCAGTCATATTTTGAGTCCCTTGCAACCCATCTTCCTGTACTGTATCAGACAGTGTTTCTGGGCTATTCACAAAGTTGCTCAGTAATGTATCAGACAGTATTTCTCTGCTATTCATAAGGTTTTCCCTGGCCAATTCTTTGAGAAGTGGATGGCTTCTTCCTTTTTCCTAGTCTGTCTCAGTCTGTAAGCTACATTGAAACCTCTGCACCATGTGCAATCCCACTGACATTTGAAACACCAGTGTTGCAGCCTCAATTCTCACACATGCAAACAGCTATAATAGGACACACTGACAGACAAGTTCATCTCCTTTAGCTGTTCAAAACCTCTCCACCCTCCCCGGATTTCCTTCCTTCCTGCCTCTTAGGTGAGGCCTGTCTCCCTCCTCTTACCTGGATCCTGCTGTCTTGTTGTCATCCCTGGCTTTCCCTCCTTCCTGCCTCTTGGATGGGGCCTGTATCCCAATTTAATCATAGATGTACTGTTGTTGTTGTTGTTATGTGCCGCTGAGTCAGACATGACTCATAGCGACCCCTCCTTGGGTTTCTGAGGCAGTGTTACTATGGAAGTAGATTGCCTCATCTTCCTTCTGAGGAGTGGCTAGTGGATTTGAACCACCAGCCTTCTGGTTAGCAGTCAGGTGCCTTAGGCACTATGCTACCAGAGCTCTTTAGATTTAGTTCTAAAAACTAAATATTAGGAAATGGTGATCATAATAATAGTATCATTTTTAAGCTCCTGTTATGTATTGGTAACTTTGCTGCATGTTTTGCATAAACTACATAAACTATCTAAAATAAACAACTGTGTATTGGGTACTATTTCCATTCCTATTTTTAAGAACAGTAAAATGAATTTATGGTTTATAAACTCACTCAAGATAACACAGCTAATAAATGGTGGAGATAGAATTTAAACCCACAATTCTGACTGTAGAATCCACATTTCCAGTGACAAACAATAGGGAAATGAGTTAACTAGTTTCCATTTGTGTATTAAAATCTATGCAATCATTTAAAAAGATGTTAGAGAAGAATATTTTAAAAGTACTCTGCTGTTATTTTCTTAGGTGTAATCAAGTTGATCCAACTCATAACAACCCCATGCACAAAAAAATGAAACACTTGTGCCTGATCTGCACTTCTTCCGGGACAGATTTGTTGATTCTTCTGTCAGTCCATGGCATTTTCAGTATTCTTTGCCAACACCATAATTCAAAGGCATCAACTCTTTTTTTTCCAACACCATAATTCAAAAGCATCAACTCTTCTTCAATCTTCTTTATTCATTGTCCAGCTTCCACATGCATATGAGGCAATGGAAAATTGCTTGGGTTAAAAAAAACTCCACTGCCATCAAGGCAATTCTGACTCATATTGACTCAGATTGGGTTTCCAACATGGTAAATCTTTACAGAAGTAGAATGCCACATCTTTCTTTCATTGATCAGCTGATAGGTTTGAACTGCCAACCTTCTGGTTAACAGTAAAATGCCTTAGGCACTGTGCCACCAGAGCTCCTTATGTCTTGGGTTAGGCACTCTATGTACAATAAAAATACTCTATACATAATAAAATAACACTGATAATTTTTGAATGATAAAATCACGGGTAATCTTAATTTTCTTTTTTCATTCTTTACAGTTTTTGGATTTCTGGACTTTGCTCATAAAGAAAAAAGATTTATATCTCCATGTATCTGTCATATATGTATGTATCTATCTAAAGGATTTATGGCCTAGATGCTTTCATAAATGTTAGCCATGGATGAGTTCCAGAAGCTGGACTGTTGGTCCTCACTTCAGGTGTTTTTGAGTTTCCTTGTCTTTTTTATCTTTCTAAATTTTACCCCATCATTTGTGGTCCACCTCATTTTTCTAATGATTGTCTCTGGTGTGACAGTCCTCTTCCCAGTATGATTATGAACTACTTGAGGGCAGTGCCAGACTCTACATAATCATATTCCCCCTTTTAAGGCTTGGGATGATGTCGAGCCTGTCATGATAATAAGCCCCCACTTGAGTGTAGGATCACAAAGGGAAAAAAAAAAAAAAAAAAAACCAATTCCATTGGCTGTTGGCTCATTCAACTCTTCAGGCTACCTTCTGCAGTAGTGGCAGCAGGTCTTGTCACTCCAATTTTACTGGGAGGATATAAGAACTAGATTGGGTAAGAATTTTTTTTTTTTAATTGTGATTTGGGTGAAAGTTTACAGAGCAAATCCACTTTCCATGTAGCAGCTCACATACACTTTGTCTCATGACATTGACTACAATTTACCACACTGCAACAGCTCCCCTCCCACTTCCTCCCCATTGTTACCCCCTCCCTGTGTTCTTAGCTCCATGCACTTCTGCCCCCTGAACTATGTCCCTGTGCATACACAGCCCTTCTATTCTCCCATGATTGTTCTCTCCAAGGAGTGTATCTACCTCAGGTACAAGTTCAACTCATATGCCTGTCTTTTGTTTGGCTGGAAGCCACAGGTGTGGGTTCACTTCCAGACCTGAAAGGCAGCTAGGGCCATAATCTCAGTGGTTCCATCAGGCTCTGTCAGACTAGCAAGCCTGGTCCCCCACCTTTTTTTTTCCAAATGATTTTGAGCTTTGTTCCACATTGTTCTCTTACATGGATCCCCCTCTTATTGTTTGACATTGGTAGCCGGGCACCATCTAGTTCTTCTGGTCTCATAGTCATATTTGCTGAGGATCATGTGGTTTACCAGTTACTTGGACCAATTGTTTCCATGAATCTTTTGTTTTCTTTATTCCTCTTTGTTCTGGACGAGGAGAGACCCATTGTTGCATCTAGATGGCTGCTTGCAAGCTTTTAAGATCCCAGTCGCTACTCACCAAAGTAGGATGTAGAATAATATTTTGTGTAGCATGTTATGCCAATTGAGCTTGATATCCCCTGCAACTATGGTCCTGAGCCCACAGGTCCAACTACTCACTCCCTCTGGTTAGTTGGTTGTGTCCAAGAAGTGACTACAATCTTGTCCCTTGTCAGCTCTACTATACACTTGGGAATTCTTATAGAACCCAGCAATACATGATCTTGGGCACACTCCCCACTGCATAGACATACCTAATACTTCAGCCTGTCTACCCATCTATCCACCTGTATATCCATGTTTGCCTTCACTGACAATGCAGTGCTGTATGTGCAAAAGGGTTCATCTTTGTTGTCTGTACCTCCCATGTACCTCTCCATGACTTCCTCTTCCTCAGTGCCACTATACTGATCACTCACTTTTGGTACATTGCCCTTCTCTTCACCCAAATCAATACTTGTCTCTACCTATCTAACAGTGTTCCCTCCTCTCCCTTCTCACTCCTGGTAATCAACAAAGAAAATTTCCTTCCACATATAAACCTTTCCTTCACTTTTTACAATTACGGACTAATACAATATTTGTCCTTCTGTGATTGACTTATTTCACTCAGCCTAATATCCTCCAAGTTCATCCACATTATGTGGTGTTTTGCAGATTCAACATTATTCTTTAGGGTTGCATAGTATTCCATTGTGTGTATGTACCATAGTTTGGTTACCCAGTCTTCAGCTGATGGACATCTAGGTTGTTTCCATCTTTTGGCTATTGTAGATAGTGCTTCGGTGAACATGGGTGAGAACTTTTTAAGGCGTCATTACTAGCAAGTGGCAGGTCAGTGGTTAAAATTCAGGTATGCAAAATGTCGGCCATAGGGTTTTTTCTATTTTAACAAAGACTGTGAAGCTCAAGTTTGGGGCTTGAGCCCCACCCTACCTTTCCCTTTGTCTAATTTCAGCTTCTGGCTCTAGGTGCCTTTGGCACTTCTTTGTGGGTTGGAGATATGCACATGACCTTGGGAGCTATCATGCTTCCTCATGTATCATCTACCCAGTAGGTCTGAAGACACAACACTAGATATCTGCTCTTTGGCCTTTAATATTGGCTCATCCTCTCTGGGGCCCTCTGGTGGCATAATACCTAAGGCATTTGACTGCTAACCAGAAGGCTCGTGGTTCAAACCCACCAGCCACTCCTTGGAAAGAAGATTGGGCAATCTACTTCCGTAGTGATACTGCCTTGGAAACCCAAGGAGGGGTTGCTATGAGTTGGATCCAACTTGAAGGCAGTGAGTTTGGTTTGTTTTTTCTCTGGTGCCCAGGAAGTGGATTTCTATTGCCCTTCTGCCATTGTTTGGGTACTGACTTGAACACCATTGATCTGGTTAGTTGGATTTTGATACCAAAGAGATGTATAGCTCAGGCCTCTACTTCCCTGGACAGGGCACTCTTTCTTCTCTGAATTCCCCTCTTTAATCCCACATTTTGTCCAATATCACTGCCCAGGAATTTGTAGACTTTACAGGTCTGAGTGAGTGTTTTTCTGGGTCCTAAGAGAAGAACTTGCCACAGATTGGGAAAAACACTGCTTGCCCCTATGGTCACCCTAGCTGATTGGACAGGCTGGTAATAGACAAACCAAAGGACTGGGGCCTCAGCCAAGGAAGTGGTTTTAGCCAAAGGCAGTAGTTTTGATTCCAAAGGCTAATTTTACTGGCTACTCCTTCCTTTGTGCCTTTTCTGATCTCAGCAAAGAAGAGAGCTACGCTTGTTCACTTCTTTCTATGGAACTTCAACCTCCCTGCTGTAGCCTCTCTGGTCAGTGTGACTGCCAAAGTTCATTATCAGAAGCACCTACCTGCTTATTTTGGCTCATACTGCTTTTTTCCCATTTCTCAGCACCCCCAGCACAGATCAACTCTCCTCTGCCTCTTGTAGTCTGAGGATCTTCTGACTTTCAAGACTTTGCTCTGCTGCTTTTTCTACCTAGAGAGACTGCCTTCCACTTTACCAGTGCTGCCTATTTTTGGAGGTTGAGCATAAGTTCCTACTTCATCTAGGAAGCCTTCTTGATCACTCTTGCCTCCTCTAGCCTTCCCTTCCAGAGAATGCATCTGGGCATGTTATTATATCTGATTGTTACTCTATTATTTACTGCTTTCGTTTCTCATTTTTCTTTCCCCGTGATTGGATGCATATGTATAAGTTGGCTGTGAACTACTTGAGATTGGGGTGTTCCCTGTATTGCCCAGCACAGTTCATCCGCTAATTCATCCATGGCCTGAGATTTTTAGTGCCTTGGCATCTTTTTTTTCTTCTTCTTCTTTTTTAATAACAGCACCTCTTGATACTGCAATAATTGAGGTGAGCGATAATGAGAACTCTGGTCATGGGGTGGAGAATAAGGTATCAGGGGTTGACATGGAGTTTTTTTTGGTATTGAAGAGTGGAGGAGAAAAGGATCTAAAATTACCCAGATTTTCATTTGTGTGACTAATGGGATAGGATGTCCCTGGCTAGTGCAAATAGTTAACATGGTTGGGTGTTAACAGAAAGGCTGGAGGTCTGAGTGCACCTAGAGGTGCCTCAAAAGAAAGGCCTGATGATTAACTTCCCAAAAATCAGCCACTGAAAACCCTATGGTGCATAGTTCTACTCTGACACACATGGGATCACCATTAGTTGAAGTCGACCACAAGGATTTTTTTTTTTTTTTTAAACTATCAGGATAGTTATGGCATTCATTGAGTTAGGGAATATTGAAAGTGTATATGTGTGTGTGAGGGGGCAGGAATCTGTGTGTTTTTGTGTGTGTTATGAATGTGTATGTGGAGAGTACTGGGAAGTTGATGCACGCTATTTTGGATTTTTTTTTTTTTGCATTAGAGGCATGTGTACCTCAAATTCTCCCAAAGACAAGGCAGGAATGATTCAACCTCTAGACATATGATATATTGATGGAAAGTTGCTCCTCAGGGACACCAACTTCTTCTGTAAGTTGGCCAGGAGTAGCAATAGCCAAAGCAAAAAACCCAAGACAAAGTCTTTAGTCATGCTGAGATACAGCCAGGGAAATGGATGTCGTGCGAGCTCTCTGGCATCACTCCAAATCCCCAAGCAGGTCACCTTTGGCATGCTGGTCATGGGCTGCTGGCCTCTGATATATAAAAGAATGTTTTTTTTTATTGAAAAAGTTAGCCATATTAGTTTTAATCTTATTAAAAGGTGAAATATACTTGGGGAAATAAATGGCATTGGACTTCATAGTGTTTTAAGAACATACACCATAAAAAACATGCCCAAGAACTTTTTATTCTGATATGTGCTATCGTGGATGAAATACTACTTTTAACAAAGAGTTGAGTTACCATTTCTTCTTTGAGTATAATGCTTGAAATTCAAATAAGTCAGCAATCATTCCTCTCACCTCAATCTAATTTCATATTGAAGGTGACAATGTTATCTGTAGGGAAGGCAAAATACATAAATTAAGTTTAAATTTAAAGAGGATGGAAATTTGAAGATGAGAGACACATTGCCATAGTTTGGGGCTAGAGAGGCTGAAGCTGTTTTATGGGCTAGAGCAAGCATGTCTGTGGGTGAGGGGCTGGGAGGAGGATACAGAAGATCAGCTCAATGACTAACAGGCAGCGAAGCTGGTGTCATCCATGGTTCCACAGGCATTTTCCTGTGTCTCCCCCGCTTTGGCACTTCTGGACATACATTCTGGATATTCAGGGGTTCATTCTCAGCCCTGGCTCCCTGAAGCTCTGCCCTTTCATGCTGGTGGTCTCTATCATCTCTGCTTCCATTTCACAAATTGGATCCTGACTTCTTCTGTGGTCAGCATAGCTCTTCTCTAGTGGAAGAAGTTCTCCTTATTTACAAATTAAGAGTTAATCTTTCACCTTCCCTTAAGTTATGACAAATATAAAAATGAGAACCACAATGACACAGAAACTGTAAGAATGTGGACAAATGCAAAACATATAATACCATGAATAAAAGATACCCAATTTTTTGTAGGCTCTGCTTATAGCTATAAAAAATAGTTCCTGTATGTGGATAGCAAAGAGTTCTGGTGGCTCAGTGCCTAAGGCATTTATTTGCCTGCTAACCAGAGGAGGTGGACAGTTCAAACCCACCAGCCACTTTGGGGAAGGAAGATGGGGCAATCTACTTCCACAAAGATTTATTGCCTCAGAAATCAAATGGAGGTCTCTATGAGCTGGAATCAACTTGATGGCAGTGGGTTTGATCTGGTTTTGTATGTGGATAAGTGGGACTAGAGTTTATGGAGAAATGTAAACATGATATGATTAGATAGTGGGATCTTGTGTGCCATCATTTCCCTGAAATTATAAGCAAGTTTTCCTCATAAATACAAAAAAAGATATCCTTACCCTTTACATCCATGAGCTCCAACTGGCCTCTAGAGAATAATCTGGGTTAGAGGAGGCTGGGCCAGTACAGACCTCTCCTTGGATTCCAGCCTCTATGATCAGAAGTCTCTACTTCATGCAGAAACACAGTGCCCCTGCTTTCCCTTGCTCCCTGGAATGTTTGTGGGGTTCTTGGGAGCATGGTTTACAAACTTCAGTCCTGGGAATTCTGATGGGTCTGAGATCAGTCACTGGAGAAGAGCTCAGGGGATTTCTATTTCAGACAAATTCTCAGACTTTAGCTCTCCCACCCAGGCAAACAGAGATCCTGACAAGGAAGTGATTGAAAGCTTTTCAGCTCCTTGGCTCCAAAAAAGGAAAAAAAATATGTTTCCGTTGAGCCCCACCCATATTTTTCAATCTGTGTGTGTGTTTCTTTCTCCTTGATGGACCTTTCTGTTGTTCAGCTTTCTTTGCCTTTTCCATTCCTTTCTCTCTAAACAAATAAACCATTTATTTATTTACTTGATCAAGTGAGATAATGTCTGTGAAAGTGTTTTGTAAATGCAAAGGGCTGTACAATACAGAGAGTTACTCATGTTTATTTTGCCAGCACCAATTTTGAAGAATCTAACAAAGGCATTAGCTTACAAAGCAGCAAACACCATAGAATTTTAACACATGTCTGCTCATCAAGGAAGGTGGCAAGTTAGGTAGGCAAAACCAAAAATACACTTTGTGTTGAAAAATCACTTTGACACATTAGAGATTTGAACATATATTTATTAAGTGGGTGATTGGTGCTGAGGATGGAGTGGAAGACATCACAGTGGAATGTAAGGAGATATGGACTGTGAGCAGGGTGCCTGGGCTCCTGACCTGGTTCTCACTGAGTGGGACCCTTGGCTAGTTTCTCAATTTCTTATGCCTCACTGTCCTCATTTGTAAATGAGAGGGTTATCTGGGACCATCTGCAAAGGCACTTTCAAGCATAACATTTGTGATTCACAAAATCTGAATTGGGATATTTAGTTCTCCTATCTGGGTTTTTCATCACAGCAAGTCATGTGTTGCTTTGAAGAACAATAGCCACAATTTAGAGTTGAAAACCCAGGGAAAATATTGGGTGGAGAAGTATGTGATATTTGTAGTTTTTTTTGAAGATCTGGTTTGTAAGAGAAAGTTACAAAAATATAGACTGGAGCAAGTATTGAAGGCAGATAGAGAATTACATGTTCCATGACTGGTCAGCAGGCAGAACACCATCACAGCACAATCACAGAAAAAGGCTGAAGAAAAGAGCATGCTGCAGTAAACACAGCCAGGACCACATTTCTGCGTAGAGAAAGCATGGCCTCAAAGAATGCATATTGTGGCCTCAATCCATAAAAATGATCACTGAAGTTTAATTCTAGTCCTTTTCGTGGATCTGAGCATATAATGTTTCACATAAAGAGATACCCTAGAGGAGAAAAACCAGGATGAGATACTTTATTTTTATGCATTGTGGGCCCTGTGCTGAAGAAAGGCAAAGAAGTTATGGAGTTGGTTAAACTTAAATTGTGGTTAGGAATTACCCACAAATCAGAACACTTACTCATGATTCAAATTCCCTTGTTTCCTGCTACGGTAGCTGAAATGGGCTTTGATGGATACTGCTGCAGGGTGATGTTTCATTGCATGGTGTTATACCATGCTGGTGACTGATATCAGATGCTATGTAAAATAAAATACTGAGAAATTACATGTAAGCTGCTTTCACTTGTCCATAAAATGTTAGGTAATATAAGTTGTTGTGTTTATATATATATACACACACACACATATGGTAAGCATAAATACAATAAAACTGGGAAAAAATCAAACAGGAACTAAGTTGTAGTTTTTGTTTATGCTTTAAAAAATGTTCACAAATTTCAATTTGACTCTATTAACAGCTGTTGTTGACCAGTGTAAGCGTCGGTCATTAGTCATAGTTACACGTCCCTTGCCACAGTGCTGTCCTTACATACGGTGCTGAAGGAAGGCCAACAGTAGGTAGCTGTTAACTGTTGTTGAGTCACTTCTGTCTCATAGGGACCCTATGTACAAGAGAATGAAACATTACCTGGTCCTGCACTATTCTCACAATCTTTGCTCTTTTTGAGTCTATTGTCACAGCCATTGTATCAGTCCATCTCATTGAGGGTCTCCCCCTTGTTTGCTGACCCTCTGTTTTACCAAGCATGATATGTTTCTCCAGAAATATTGTCCCTTTTGACAATATGACCAAAGTATGAGAGAGGAAGTCTGGCCATTCTTGCTTCTAAGGAGCATTCCAGCTACAGTTCATTCTTCTAGCAGTTCATGATACATTCAATATTTTTCACCAACATCACAATTGAGATGCATCACTTCTTCATTGATCTTCTTTAGTCATTGTCCAGCTCTCACATGCATAGGAGTCTATCAAAAATGGCTACAGCTAAAGTAATCTAGATATGGCATATTTTTCAAAGTGAAGCCCTTGGGTGGCACAAATTGCTTGTGCTCATTTCTTAACCTAAAGCCACCACTCTCCTGTCAGTTTGTTGTACTGTGGTGGCTTAGGTGTTGCTATGAGGCTGCAAACTATGACACTGTTGTTGTTATGTGCTGTCGAGTCAGCCACAACTCATAGCGACCCCTCCTTGGGTTTCTGAGGTGGTATCACTACAGAAGTAGATTTCCCAACCTTCCTTTTGAGGAGTGGCTGGTGGGTTTGGACCACCAGCCTTCTGGTTAGCAGTCAAGTGCCTTAGGCACTATGCCACCAGAGTTCTTAACTATGCCACTAGTATTTCAAATATCAGCAGGGTCACTCATGGTGGACAGGTTTCAGTGGAGCTTCCAGACTAAGACAAACTGGGAAGAAGGATGGGGCCATTCAGTTCTGAAAAAATTGGCCACTGAAAACCTAATGAATAACATTTATCTCATGATAAATAGAGAAAACATTGAAGTGGTCAAAGATTTCATTTTACTTAGATCTGCAATCAACACCCATGGAAGCAGCAGTCAAGAAATCAAACACTGTATTGCATGTGGCAAATCTGCTGCAAAAAGTAGTCTTTAAAGTGTTAAAGAGCAAAGATGTCACTTTGAAGACTAATAATACCCAAGCCATGGTATTTTCAATTGTCTCATATACATGTGAGGGCTAAACAATGAATAAGAAAGACCGAAGAAGAGTTGATGCCTTTGAATTGTGGTGTTGGTGAAGAATACTGAAAATACCATGGACTACCAGAACAAACATCTGTCCTGGTAAAAGTATAGCTGGAATGCTCCTTAGAAGTGAGAATGGCCAGACTTTGTCTCACCTACTTTTGTCATGTTGTCAGAAGGGACCAGTCCATGGAGATGAATATTATACTTGGTAAAGTAGAGGGTCAGCAAAAAAGGGGAAGACCCTCAATAAGATGGATTTACACAGTGGTTGCTGTGATGGGCATAAACGTAGCAAGGATTTTGAGGATTGTGTAGGATTGGACAGTGTTTTGTTCTGTTGTACATAGGCTCGCTTTGAGTTGGAGCCAACTTGATCTCACCTAACAACAACAAACAACCACATTAACCTAAAGAAGAGCCCTGGTGAGTCAGTGGCTAAGCTCTTGGTTGCTAACCAAAAGGTTGGAAGTTTCAACCTACCAACTGCTCTGCGAGAGAAAGATGTGGCTGTTTGCTTCCATAAAGATTACATCCTCAAAAACCATATGGGACAGTTTTATCCTGACCTATACGGAAGCTATGAGTTGGAATCAAAATGACAGTATTGGGATTGGTTTTCGTTTAGCATAACCTAAAGTCTGGCAGTTCAAAACTACTCAGTGGCATCAATGAAGACAGGTTAGGCAATCTGCTTCTGTAAAGATTATAAGAAAACCCCATAGAGTAGGTACACTCTGTAACATATTGGGTCACCATGAGTTAGAATAGACTTGACAACAACAGATTAGGGTGTTTTTGGTTTTCAACCTGAGATATCAACATAATATCAGAGACCTAATTATAGCACTCTGTTTAAAAAAAAATACGTTTTATTCAAGGGTTGTTAATTGTGCCAGGTGCCATTTATGATCTAATTCAACCCTTATAATCTTTGGATGACAGGGCCTATAGAGGATTTTCAGTAATGCAAGTCATGGCCTCTATCCTAAGGAATTTACTGTTTGTGAATTCTGAAGGTTGTTGGTGATTAAAAGTCATTGTATGGAGTTTTAGCGAATAGACTAGTTAGAGGGATGAATCTAGATGACAGCTGTGTGCTGGGGTGTCTTAGAGTTGGGAGGGGGAGAAAGAGACTAGATCTGTTATTGGGGGATGCTGGGGTCCTTGTACAATTTGAGAACTTCCCTAAAGCGTAATATTGAGAATCCAAAGTGGGGAAAGTTTTTCATTTCCTAGGACTGCCATAACAAAATACCATAAAGTGGTAACTTGAAAGAACAGAAACTTATTGTCTCATAGTTCTGAAGCTCGAATTCATGGCATTGGCAGGACTGTGCTCTCTCTCTGTCAGTTCTAGAGGAATATCCTTCTTTGTCTCCTCCAGTGCTTGGCAGCCTCAGGCATTCCTTGACAGCCCTTGACTTGTAGATGGATCCTTACATGGTGACTTCCCCCTGTGTGTGATTCTATGTGTCTGCACTCTCTTTTTATAAGACACTGTTCAGAAAGAATTAGGATTAGGACCCATTCTACTCAAATATTATTTAATTGACAATATCTTCAAAGAAAGACCCTATTTCCCCAAACAGGGTCAAACTCAAAAGAACACAATTTAATCCGTAACAAAGAAGCACAAATGATACAGGCGTACAAGTGCATTTCTAGTAAAATAATTGATAAATGTTTGAAATTCAGTACATTTCTAGACTTTAATCTTATACCTGTCCTCCAAGACAGAGATGGACCATTGTGATGGTGGAAATTTAGTCTTGAGCCATTGTCAAGCCAAGGTCTCTGGCCAAAGAGCTGCAAACTGATACTTAGGAGCTCTGATTCCTTTGAGTTGATTTCAGAAAATGTCTACATGATGAGAATATGCTATAAAAGGAGCCGTTTATTTTGTTGTTATATATTTCTAAATAGCCTTGGAAACACAAGTGTAAAGATCTTAAGAATTTGCCAGATTGTCAGGGAAAGAAAAAGATGAAGAGAATGCAAACCAAGAACCCACTGTGCCAGGTACCATGTGTGATCTAATTCAATCCTTATAGTTATGTATGTGGCATGTATGAGGTGTATATCATTATTGTGGTATTATAGATTAGTCATTAATTAGGACAGCAGCCAGAGCAGAATGCAAGATGAAGCAGGTTGAGAGCTGAACTGTCAAACATGATGCCCTGATTAATTGGCGGGTTGTTGATGGATATTATCTGGCTGTGGGTCTGAGCGAAGTGACACATTCACTTTGGCTCAGAAGAAATGACTTTTGTGAAAATGAATTTATTTGAAATAAACATTGCAATATTATGTTTTAAATCTCATGTATAAAAATTCAAATATAGAGTACACATATAATTTTCCCCTTCTTTTTAGGTCTCTTTGATTTTAAAACTGCTGCCACAATCACAGTCAATTTTAAAGTGTTGATGATAACAATGCCGTCCTGAATTTTTATAGAGACTTTTTCTTCCAAGGACCTTGAAGTGCTAAAAATGTTGTCATCCATATAGGCAAACCTCGAGAATATCTAATTTAGCAAATGTCAGTGATAAATTCTTCTGGTACCATTCTCCATGTCTTTGAATATATTAGAATGCTGTGGAAATAAGAATGTTTATTCTACTGCAATTGACTGCTGGTAATATGGTTAGTTGGTATAATTCCACTTGTATTTACTGTTTATCTTTTAAATAGCTGCTGGGATTTAAAAAATCCTTTGTATTTCTAAAGTAGTAGGTACTTTCCACTTTTTAGTGCTTTCCTTCAGGTGGTCTAAAAAGATCCTGTCTTTACCCAGCTTCATCCTGAGTGCTGCTGAACATCCTTTCACAAACTTCAAGAATTAGAATAAAAATTAGAATTTTATAGGTCCCCAAACACAGAGTTCCTGTGCAAATGGGAAAGCACTAGAAACTGCAAGGTCATGCAAATGAGTGAAGGATGCCAAGGAACAGATAACATGCCCACCCATCCATTAATTTAACAGCCGGGCCTATAACTTCTGGGAGGAGACCGAGGGTACCCCATGTTCTGCGCAGATTAAGAGAAGTCATTTCATTTCACCAAATGATTGTAAGTATTTCAATCTTTGCCCTCTATTTCAATTTGCAATGACTTAATTATCTGAAACTAAACTTTGTCCACAATAGCTGCATTACGTTTGAGTCAATTAAATCCCAGGCAGTGTCATTAAATGGGATGGTGCAGACAGCAGGATCCAAGGGAGTTTGCTAGTGTAAGGGCATCCTGGGCTCCTCCTCGTGTTTTCAGGGCTGGCCCACAGCTCCCTGTTTCATTGGCTGTTCTTCCCATGTTACCAGCTTTCTCATCCTTTCCCACACCCAAAGCTAACACTATCATTATATTTCTCTTTGCTTCAACTCCTCACAGATCCAAAGCCTCCCTATTCTTTAAGTTCCAACTTAGATTACTTCATCTACAAAATTGACCCCTATACCCTGCTAGGTGACAAGCCCAAATGATGATCAGCCATTTCCAGTTGCCATTGAATCAATTCCATCTCATTGCAACCCCATGTTTGTCAAAGTACAATCACACTCCATAAGGTTTTCAATTGCTGTAACTTTTAGGATGCAGATCTACAGGTATCTTTGTTGTTGTTGTTGTTGTTGTTAGGTGCTGTCAAGTCGCTTCCGACTCATAGCGACCCCATGCACAGCAGAATGAAACACTGCCCAATCCTGCACCAGCTCCATGATCCTTGCTATACTGGAGCGCATTGTCACAGCTACCGTGTCAATCCATCCCGTCAAAGGCCTTCCCCTATTTCATCAACCCTCCACCTTACCAAGCATGACATCCTTCTCCAGGGAATGTTCCCTTCTGACAACATGACCAAAGTAGGTGAGATGAAGTCTGGTCATCCTCACTTCCAAGGAACATCTCAGCTGCACTTCTTCCAGGACAGATTTGTTAGTTCTTTTGGCAGTCCATGGTACCTTCAGCATTCTTTGCCAGCACCACTCAAAAGCATCAACTCTTCTTCAGTCTTCCTTATTCATTGTCCAGCTCTCACATGCATACGAGGCAATTGGAAATATCATGGCCTGTGTCAAGTGCACTTTAGTCCTCAAGGAGACATCCTTCCTCCTCAGCACTTGAAAGAGTTCCTTTGTAGCTGACCTACCCAGTGTTACACATTGTCTAATGTCCTGACTGCTGCTTCCATTGGCCTCAATTATACAACCAAGCAATGTGAATTCTTTGACAACCTCAATCTTTTCTCCATTTATTGTGATGCTGCTTATTGGTCCAGTTGTGAGGACTTTTGTCTTCTTTATGTTGAGATGTAACCCATACTGCAGACTGTGTTCCTCAATCTTTATCAGTAAGTACCTCAAGTCATCCTCACATTCAGCAAGCAAAGTTGTATCATCAGCATATCGCAGGTTGTTAATGATTCTTCCTCCAATCCTGATGCCACGTTTTTCTTCATATAGTCCAGCTTCTTGGATTATTTGCTCAGCATATAGATTGAATTAAGTATGGGGAAATGATACGACCCTGACACACTCCCTTCCTGATTTTATACCATGCAGTGTCCCCTTGTTCCATTCGAACAACAGCCTCCTGGTCTATGTACAGGTTCCTCATGAGTACAATCAAGTGTTCTGGAATTCCCATCCTTCTCAATGTTATCCATAATTTGTCATGATTCACACAATCAAATGCCTTTGCATAGTCAATAAAACACAAGTAAACATCTTTCTGGTATTCTTTGCCTGGAGCCAAGATCCATCTGACAGCAGCTATGATATCCCTTGTTTCACATCCTCTTCTGAATCCAGCTGGCACCTCTGGAAGTTCTCTGTCAATGTACTGCTGCAACCATTTTTGACTTATCTTCAGTAAAATCTTACTTGCATGAGACACTAATCATTGTTCGATAATTTCCACTTCTGTGGGCTCACCTTTCTTTGGAATGGGTACAAATATGGATCTCTTCCAGTCAGTTGGCCAGGTAACTGTCTTCCAAATCTCTTGGCATAACCGAGTGAGTGCCTCCAGTGTGGCATGTGTTTGTTGAAATATCTCAATTGGTATTCTGTCAATTCCTGGAGGCTTGTTCTTTGCCAATTCCTTCATTGCAATTTTGACTTCCTCCTGCAGTACCATTGGTTCTAGATCATATGTCACCTCTTGAAATGGATGAAGATTGAGCAGTTCTTTTTGGTACAGTGACTCTGTATTCCTTCCATCTTCTTTTGATGTTCCTTGCATCATTCAATGTTTTGCCCTTAGAATCTTTCAATATTGCAACTCCAGGCTTAAATTTTTTCTTCAATTCTCTCAGCTTGAGAAATGCTGAGTGTGTTTCTCCCGTTTGGTTTTCTAACTCCAAGTCTTTGCACATTTCATTATAGTAATTGGCTTTGTCTTCTAGAGCTGCTCTTTGAAATCTTCAGTTCAATTGTTTTATCTTGTCATTTCTTCCATTTGCTTTAGCTACTGTTCACTCAAGGGCAAGTTTCAGAGTCTCTTCTGTCATCCATTTTGGTCTTCTCTTCTTTTGTTGTCTTTTTAGTGACCTCTTGCTTTCTTCATGG
>NW_006921645.1:9369475-9403262 GCF_000298275.1 Orycteropus afer afer | reverse complement strand
ACTAATGCCTAGGATATCAATCTTTATGCGTTTTATTTCATTTTTGACAACTTCCAATTTTCCTAGATTCATACTTCATACATTCCATGTTCCGATTATTAATGGATGTTTGCATCTGTTTCTCCTCAATTTGAGTGGTGCCAGGTCAGCAAATGGAAGTCTCGAAGGCTTTACCTTATCCATAATAGTAAGGCTGATTTTACTCTGATAATGCAGCTCTTGCTCAGTGCTAGTTTGAGAGCTTTCTAAGCTAAGTGACTTATCTCCCTCCTCTGCATTGGACAATGTTTCTGGACTATTCATAAAGTTACGCAGTAATGTATCAGACAGTGTTTCTCTGCTATTCATAAGATTTTCCCTGGCCAGTTCTTTGAGCAGTGTATGGCCTCCTCCTTCTTCCTGGTCTGTCTCAATCTGCAAGCCAGGTTTATACCTGTGCAACAGGTGCACCCTACTGGGTTTGAAACACCAGTGCCACAGCCTCAAGACTCACAGCAACACATCACCACAGTAGGAAAAATTGACAGACAAGTTTGTCTCCCTTAGCTGTTGGAAACCCCTCCAACCACCCTTACCTGGATCCCTGTGGCTAACTCCTCAATATGTTCCTATCTCCTTTGCTTTTTCTGTCCTCTCTCTGCCTTCCCACCTTGCTCCTTGTGGGGCATGGCCTGGGTTCCCTCTCTTCACCTGGGTCCCTGCGACTGACTCCTCAATCTGTTCTGGTCCCCTTTGCCTTTTTTTTGTCCTCTCCCTGCTTCCCACCTCGCTGCCTGTTCTTAGGTCCCTGGAATCCGAATGAGAATGCTATCACTTTAAAATAAAAAAAAAATTTGAGCTAGAGAGTATTAAAATGAGATTATAGAATGATGTGAAAATTTGGGAGACAAAAAACAAAGGATTACTATAGGAAAAATAGGGAAAGATAACAAACATGCAATTCACATGAGATGCAATCTAAATAGCCAATAACTAAATTTTAAAAATTATCTCTAATAAGAAAAATGCAATAGATAGTTAGTTCATCATTAGATTGGCAAAAAATTAAGTTAGTTGATAACAAGTTTTGTCATGCCTATAAGCAAATATCCATTGGAGAAAAAACTGGTATAGCCATTTTGAAGCACAATCTAGGATTCACTTAAAATGCAAACAATCTAGAAACCAGCAATTCCACTTCTGTGTTAGACTGGGTTCTCTAGAGAAACAAAACTAGTAAAGCTTATATATATATATGTACATATAGAGAAATTTATCTTAGGAAAATGGCTCACACAGTTATAGAAGCTGACAAGTCCAAAGTTCCTGGATCAAATGTCAAGCTGGAGGCTTTTCCCGACTCTTGCAGCCACAGGGGCTGTGGAGCTTAAGGCTGGCAGGCAGTACACCAGCTGTTGACTCCAACGAATGACGAATCCAAGATCTCCAGGCTGAAAGGTGGACTGTTCATTCATGAACAGTTGTAGGCAGCACAACAGAATCCCGATCCACAGAAGAATCTTAGAACACACCTTTTTTTGGGTGTGTTCAAATCACCATTTTGGTTAGTAGTGAAGCACTTAACCGATTCTGCCATCCAGTGACTTCTCCAAATTGTGTCAAGAACCTCAATTATAATTTTGAAATAGCTATTTGTTTCTTTATCTGGGGGTTCATTACATCTCACCCCAGGCAGGATATAAAGGTAGAGACAAGTCTAGATTGGAGAATGGTGGCTTGCCTTACTTATCTAGTGCTGCTATAACAGAAATACCACAAAGCGATATTTTTACCAAAGAGAAATTTATTCTCTCATAGTTTAGGAACCTAGGTGTCCAAATTCAGGATGCTGGCTCTAGGGGAGGCCTTTCTCTCTCTGTGGGCTCTGAAGGAAAATCCTTGTCTCTTCAGCTTCTGCTTCCTGATTCTTTGGAGAGGACCATGTGTCTTGGTATCTATCTTACCCCATCTCTGCTTCTATCACTTGCTTATTTAATCTCTTTCATATCTCAAAAGAGATTGACACAAGACTTTCACTATACTAATCCTCCTTCATTAACATAACAAAGACAACCTATTCCCAAATGGGATTATAACCACATGCATTCCAGGCAGAGTTTGAATGGATTGGAAGGGTGGAGGCTATGTCCTCTAATATTCCAGAGAATTAGGATATAAGCTGAATTTAGTACATGAATGGTGACCCTTTAGAAATGTTAGGGCATTCTGTTAATAATTATTCTGGGCATGTAGATGTAAACATGGACCATTCTGTGCAAACTAGGATATGTGGTCACCAACCCAGAGATGACTTAGTGTGGTCATGTTTCTCTGTGTACTGTCAACCCTGATTCTATCCTCTGTACTGGGTCACTGAAGGTTTACAATATCCCATTGTACAGAGGAAATAGAGGGATAGGGCTTGTGAAGGAAAGGCCCTGGGTGATTGATAGTATAGATGCAGCCTTGAGCTCATGCTCACGTCCCGCCTTGATGGTAAGAAGTAGCCCCTTCACTATGCCTGTGTGGTGCTGTCTGCTCTAGAAACTCAGGCCAAGGCCTAGCACCCTCAACGTCACTGCCCAGAGAAAACAGCTGAGAGTCCCTCAGAGCCTGCTGGCTCATAAATGCCTACATTCACAAATAGAAAGATAGATCACCTCTGCTGTCCTCTTGCTCTGACCACAAAATTATCCTTCCGTTTAAAAGTAGCAAACTCCTTTCTCCTCAGGAGCAGCCTCTCTTAGGCTCTTGTCCTATTTCCCCCTGAATTCCAACAATGTGTAGGGCATTCACGTCACTGGAGTCATTTTCCAAATGAACAAATTGTGTTTTCTTCTTCGTTGAACCTGATATTTGAGCCAATCTGTGTAGGCAATTTCCTCCTCTTTGTTTTGCTGACCCTGAGCGCTCTCACAGCCCCATCGTAATTATCGGACCTCGGCTGCCAGTGGGAGTGTGGCTCCTGTTCAACAACAAGAACTATTTTGCCGAACATGAAAAGAAAAAGGCCCTAATTCCAGATCTTTGTCTCCTTTTAGATGTTGGTTATTTACAAAGTCTTCACATCAGTGTTGAGTTAGAGAGGATCCTGTGTCACATGGGAAATGGTGGGCAGGGTTCCACTCAAAACCATGGAAACACAACTTGATCTCCTCCCTCCTTCAAAGGGAGCTGATTCCTTCCCAGAGACGTGTAGGAGATCAGCAGCACCCCTTACACATGCTCACCTCTGCCTTCATGATTTTCCTCTATTCATCAACAGTGAGTGTCTTTGCCTTGGGCTGTGAAAGGGACAACAAAATTATTATCTTCAAAAGCAAGCCCCTATCAGGGAAGATGTGCTGCTAACCAAAAGATTGGAGGTTCAAACCCATTCAGAGGTGACCTGGAAGAAAGGCCTATCACTCTGCTTCCAAAAAAATTCAGCCATTGAAAAACCTATGAACACAGTTCTACTCTGACACGCAAAGGGCTGCCATGAGTCAGTGAGCACTAGTACTGGGAGCAGGGAGAGAGGAAAAGATGTAGCAGAGTAGATAGAATCCAGGACTGGAAAACACTGTTGTGTATCTTTGAATTGATTCCAATTTGTAGTGACCCTATAAGGCAGAGGAGAACTGCCCCATAAGGTTTCCAAGGCCACAATCTTTATGGCAGCACACTGCCAGGTCTTTCCTCCTGTGGAAGCCCTGGTGGATTTGAACTATTAAGTTTCAGTTAGAAGCTGAGTGCTTAACCATTGAGCCACCAGAGCTCCTTGGAAAGATTCTACCAACCCATATATCCCCACTTCTCCTCCATCTCCCAGCAAGTACCTGTTTAGCAGCCATTCTTTTTTTCTCCCATCTACCCATCCTTCCATTCTATCAAGCCCACAATAATTTATTAAGCAGAGACTCTTAATGGTCTCTTCCAGGTGCTGGGAGCCCAGTGTTGAGTAAAAGGCTCCTCAAGCAACTCAGAGCCTGCTTGTGAACCAAGAACCTTGAAGAAATATAGAACTAAGTGAGGTATGTAGGCACTCCCTGGCTCACTCTTCCTTTACATCATCCATTGAACAAAGCATAAGGAAAGGTAGGGTAATGCATGAGCAGTCATGGTGGTGGCATCAGAACAGATTTCAGCAGGGCAGTGTGGCCAGTAACTTGTGACTGCAAAGCACTATTATGGTGGTGCAGGTGGTAGAGGAATATAAGAATACATGTAGGTCATACCCAGAGACTTCCAGAGATAATTTAGTTACATGCTAAGGGGGGTAAGGTAATGAAGTAAAATCAGTTATAATTGTGTGACCTTACTGTGTAATCATAGACAGGGAAATCTGAGGCACATTTGTTATATGAATACTGGTCCATATTTTTGACACTAATCAGAAAGTGGCTATTAAGCCTTATGTCATAAATCTTATGCTTTGACTGAGTCTACTGTGCTGTGGGACACAGGGAAGGACTAAATCAGGGCCAGTCCTTAACTTGAAGAGATCTGGGCCCTGCCTAGGGTGGTGGCACTCCCATTCAGAGGAAGGGAAACTCACACAGGAGGGTAGGAGGAGGGTCTGCATGGTGTGTGAGTGCGAGCATGCATCGGTCTGACCATGGCTGCTCTGTGAGGTCAGAGCAGAGGAAGATCAATGTGGGCTAGAGCAGTTCATCTAAGTAGAAATTAGTTATAATTAATCAATTATGTAATTGAGTAGCACTTAATTATTTACTGCCTTGTTAGGTTTTCCAACTGCTCACAAGTGTCACACGTTTCTTCCACAGAGTTGAAGCTTCCCGAGAACAGGGATGGACTCATTCACTGGTGTCAGACAGGACAGGGTCACGTCACATCTAAGAGTGGTGATTAAAAGAAAGAGACTGTGGGACAATCTATTTGAGGTCAAAGCTGTATAAATCTCTGAAAAAAATAACTACGGAATGGATCAACCTTCAAAATAAATAAAGAACAGTGAGGAACAAATGTGGCTTATGTGGGTGCTGTGCTTTGTGAACTGAACTTGGGTGGAAAGCATCACATGGGGAGGATGGCCTTGGGAATGAATGGTTATAGCATGGCTCATGACGTTTGTCCACAGTGTTTGAGGGACCTTTGGTTATTACCTTAAGAGAGCAGGATGATGTGTCCTCTTTCTACTCTGGGATAGGGAAGTGGCCCTGCTGATGCTTCCTGAAGAGTCCTGGGCTGACCTCTGAGCTGAAATCCAGCAGATCAGCCTGGGGTTCTGAGAGTTAGCACCAAGGGTTAGAGGCAAAAGCAGAGATGCCACATGCACTGAGACAGAGAATTTGAACTATTCAAACCTCCGGGGCTTCTGGTGCTTGAAAGGGGCTATTCTTTCTTTGGGATCAAGAGGTGCTTCATTGAAGCTCATTAGGCAACCAAGGGTAATGAAGTTAATGGCTTCTGGAAAACAAATGTAGGGTGGTCCCTGGATTTCTGGCTTATGGGAAGAGAAGCGCTGCTAAGCTCAAGCCATATGGCTACCAAATGTATCTGAAGCTCCTTGGAAGACAGACTCCCACAGTTAATGCTGAATAGGATCCTAGGTTTTGCAGAGCAATCCAGACAGGATGACCTTCTACATTCCTGGTTTGCCAGGCTAGCTTAAGTCTGGCTCATTTGCAGAGAACGATGGTGCCTCCTCTCTCTTCATCAGGTCAGTGTTGTTATTACCTGCATTTACAAATGGGGTAGAACACCCCGAGACTTGCAGACTGATTACTTTCATTAACTTTAATTGGATTCTTTTGCACTTGGAAAGAGAAGTGTAACTGGGGTTTAATTGTAAGAGCATCTCAGACCCAGGGTGACACAGGATTGTAAACATTAAAAGTGCTACAGCTGCATTGGTGGGGAATGTGGAAGTCATTTATGTTGTTTGTAAGAACAGCTCATAGACTTGGAGATGTTTGGAAGCTCTGGGCATGTCAAATTTGGGGATTGTTTTTGCACCTTAGAAAAGCAGCAGTGTGAAATCACATGTTTGTAAGTGAAATTATAGAAGAGACCAAATGTGTTCCAACTCTGTCATGTGCCAGAGTAACCCTACAGAACCCAGGAAACCTTCTGTGTAAGTTGATTCAGTCCCTGAGCTGGCCAGGGTAAGTAGGTGCCACATTTAAAGTTGAATTCCATCTTACTAACTCTTCTCTCAGCTCTAATGTTTTACAATGATTGTGTCTTTTGCCCGTGATGCACTTCTCTCATTTTTTATGTATGACAATCTCCTAGCCAACCTTTAAGATACAGCTTTTATATAAATACTCTGAAGTCTTGACCAACAACTCTAGAAAAGTTAGCTGCCCTATGCTTGTGTTCCAATAGAACTTTGTTCTTACAATTAACACTCAAGCAACCCAGGTAATTGAAGGCAGGGAAGGGAGAAAGGAAGGGGGTTAGGATTCCAAATAATAGTTAAAGGATAATCAATACAATTATTTGGGGGGATAGATTAACACTTTCTAAGAAGTTAAATTGGGGCCTTAGTATTTAATGTACATTTGTAGGATGTGTGAATAAGCAGATTGATAACTCTAGGTCTTGCTCATCTTTAATCAGCAGTTTGTCATTTAACAACAACTGCTGGCTTGTGAAGGAACATGGTGGTGCAGTGGTAGAATTTTCACCTTCCATGTGGGAGACTTGGGTTCGGTTCCTGGGCAATGCAACTCATGCTTACCCTCCATCTATCTGTCAGGGTGTGTATTGCTATGATATTGAACTCGTTTCTGCAAAACTTCCAGACTAAGACCGACTAGGAAGAAAGGCTTGATGATCTATTTCCAAATATCAGCCAACAAAACCCTATGGATCATAAGATCCAATCTGCAGCTGATCATGGGGAGCAAAAGAGTTGTTCTCTTGTGCATAAGGTCATCATGATTTGAGGGCCAACTCCATGGCAGTTAACAACAAGCTGACTTGTGAAGGTGAGTATCAGAGAACCATGGCTATTAGCCTGCCCTGGGACAGCCTGTAGAAGCTTCAAGTGAAATCAGGTAAATTCTCAGGAAGAATGGATTTGTTGCCTGAATCACTGCCCCAGCCCTTGTTTCCTATCTTGCATGTCCACCCCTGAGCACAATGCATGGCTCTGACAGGCTGAGCAGCATTTGCCAACCACATCCTGCATGTATTCTATATTCTTCCCTCAACTTTCTTCTTTTATAGCCTCTGTCTAACCTCCTTCTTCACTCTGGGCTGCCAACAACTGACTTCTATGAGAGTGTCCTGTCTTAAGTTTCAGCAGAAGTGCTAACGGTGTTATCACTGAGCCAGATGAGGAGGTTAGAGGGACCACTAAATCATTTCATGAATTATCTCATCACTGCTTCCAAGTACAGCAGGCTCAGATCTTCCTATACACCTTAGACTAGATTTTTGAAGAAATGTCTAAAACATTAAGTGTTTTCTCACTTACCCCTTCAGGAACCCACTCTCACCTACTAGCTCTCAGGCAGACTCCTTCAGTGACCTGCTGGTGGCCGGCTGGTTGGAGGAGAAATTGGTGTTCACCTTACTGAGATCCAGGGTCTCTCCCTTCTGGAGGCTAGTGCTGCTGTAAGGGCAAAGTGCACACACAGGTCACAGTGAGAAAGTGGCTCTCCCCTGAAGATTGTTCTTTGATTTTAGAAATCATCTTTAAATTCATGTGAAGAAATAAAACATCATCTCAGAAACTGTTAAAAAGTACTTAGCTGTTTCATCAAGACCCAGTCTGGCAGCTCAGATGGAGGCATAGATGAGAAGAAGGACTGGCTCGTGGGCGAAGGGGAGAGCTGGCATCAGCAGCCTGGCCCTATGGGACCGTTTCAGACTCACATGCAAAGCACATGAGCAAATGCCAGGCATGGGGTCATGATGAGCCAAGCTTGTTTCCTGCCTTCTAGTCATGAAAACAGAGTTGGGTAAGGAAAGGCCTAAAATGAGATCATTTAAGTACACACTGTCCAAACAAGGAGGCTATGAGTTCGATATGGTTATCGAGTGCATGAAATGTGGCTAGTTCAAATTGAGTTCTGCTGTAAGTTTAAGGAGCCCTGTTTGCACAATGGCTAAGCACTCAGCTGCTAACTGAAAAGTTGGCAGTTTGAATCCACCTTCTGTTCTGCAGGAGAAAAGACCTGGTGATCTGTTCCCCAAAAGATTACAGCCTAGTAAGCCCTATGGGGCAGTGATCCTCTCTCATATTGGTTGGCTATGAAATGGAATTGGCTTGGCACCACACAATAATAACAACAAAAGTGTAAAACATCACCCATTTGTCAGTTTGTCTTACCATCATAGCTTTCATGTTGCCATGATGCTGGCGGCTATGCCACCAGTATTTCAAATATCAGCAGGGTGACCTAAGGTGGATAGATTTCAGTGTGATTTCTAGACTAAGACAGACTAGGGAAGAAAGACCTATAAATCTACTTCCAAAACTTAGCTGATGAAAACCTTATGGATCACAACAGAGTGTTGTCTGACTTACTTGCTTTGGACATGTCATCAGAAGGGATGAATCACTGGAGAAGGACATCATGTTTGGTGAAGTAGAGGACCAACAAGGGTGAGGGAGATCCTTTTGCTGTTGTTGTTGTTATGTGTGAGGTAGATCCCTGGTGGGGTGAATTGGTGCAATAACTGCAATGAACTTGAACATGCCAGTGATCATGAGGATGACACAGAACCAGGAAATGTTACATTCTCTTGTACATAAGGTAGTTATGAGTCAGATCAATTCAATGGCATCTCTCTCTCTGTCTCTCTGTCTGCCTGTCTACCTATCTATCATAAAACATAGACATAAAATTTTGAAATTATTATGAAAAAAGAATAGTGAAACATATCATTGATAATTTTTATATTGATCACATGTTAAACAAAATGTATAACATTAATTTCATCTGTTTCATTTTACTTTTTGAAGTGTGGCTACTAGGAAATGTAAATTTTATGTGGCTTCCTTTTTTTTTTTATTTTTTCTATTGAACAAAGCTGGTATGAGATATGGAGAGGGTGAGGGGAGATGGAGCAGGCCTTGAGCTGGCATCAAATCTCAGAAACATTCTGAGACCAGAGGCCTCAAAGGACATGGTGCACATCTTCTTTGGATAAATATCTATTGAAAGCTTATCCTAAAAACAGCTGAGGTGAGCTTCCCTTGGAGTGTCAATCCCCATTTCAGAACCAGGGCTAGTATAATATGTAGTATGCATTTTAAGACAGAATTGGGCATTTTCTTGACCCTGTTCTGAGAGAGAAGTGAGTTGATCTGCTTACTTGGGGCTTCATTACCTTAGTTGCAATTGCCAGTTGGGTTTCCCTGGTTAAGGTACTCATTCATAAAAATTTCCAAGCTAATTCTCCAACTCAAGTTGTATAGCTAGCTAGCTAGCTACCATAGTGTCAATTCCAACTCATTGTGACTTTATGTTCATGGAATGAAACAGTGCCCAGGTTGCATCATCCTTAGGATCACCAGCATGTTTGAGTGCACTGTTGTAGTTATTGTGCCAACCCATCTCATCCAAGGTCTTCTTTTCCTTCCCTGGCCCTCTGCTTCACCAAACATGATGTCTTCCTCCATTGACTGATCCTTCCTGATGACATGTCCAAAGCAAGCAAGTCAGATAATGTTCTGTTGTTAAGCATAAGATTTGCATTGGATAATTTTTAGGAGTAGATCACCAGCCCTTTTTTCCTAGTCTGTCTTAGTCTGGAAGTTCCACTGAAACCTGTCACCATGGGAGACCAGGATGGTATTTGAAATACTGATGGCATAGCTTTCAGCATCACACCAAAATGCAAGCCATCACAGTAAAACAAACTGATAGACCAGTAGTGGCAAGCTGAATAATGACCACAAAATGATTAATTAAGGACACTCATACTACGAAATAAGAAGTGCATCATTTACTAACAATTAATTTAGCATGAGTATGTAGAAGTCTATTTACTATTCATTCTTGGGTCCTATTTAACTTCCAATCTACTTTTGGAGTAGAACTGATGAATCTCTTAGAAATATCTGACTAGAGGACATCTCTCCCTTAAGGTTCTATCTTGTTCTTCTTTTGCTACCATGGCTTTATTTCTGTGTCATGAAAGCATCTTCTCCTGTGTTTCATGCTGTTCCCTGTTCTGTGCTATCTTGTGTTGTAAAGGTCTTACTGAGACTTCTTGATCTCATCAGATATGATTTCCCAGGGTTATATTTATGTGATGTTTTTATCAGCAGCATTTGGATAGCCTTGGTGATGCTGGTCCGTACTCAGGCAGGACTACAAGAGTTCCCTTTTCTCCAAAATGATCAGCAAAGTATTTACCACTGATGTCTGCTGTATCAGAATTCAGAATCAGAAATGTCTGTGTCCCCTCTATTTTCCAGTTCTCTTGTTTTGCTGAGGCAAACAAAGAAGTTCTAGTCTGTCCTGGATTTTGATGGGAGGAGAATAACTTTCATGTTGAGGAGTTCTGAAAAAATTTCCATTGCACGGAAATCACTGACCTAACACCCTTCTTGCCTTATGGATGGGATGGAATAGGCAGTTACCACAAAGATATGATGTGAGGGGAATTCTACCAGCCTTCCTGTGAAAACTATCCTCCCTATGAATAATCTGAAAATATCCCGAATTCCAACTGTATAAGCATTGTTTGTTTAGAAGAATTGCCCAAACAGATGTCCAACCTGGAGTGAGTCATTAACACGCTAGTATGAGTTAAGCGTTACTTAGGTGAGTGTGTTACACTTGTTCTCTAGAGAAATAAAACCAGTAAAGCTTATATATATATAGATAAAGGGAAATTTATCCTAGGAAAATGGCTCACACTTTTATAGAAGCTGGCAAGTCCAAAGTTCTTGGATCAAATATCAAGCTGGAGGCTTTTCCAGACTCATGCAGCTGCAGGGGCTGAGGAGCTAAAGGTTAGCAGGCAGAATACTGGTTGTTGACTCCAACGAAGGATGAATCCAAGATCTGTAGGCCAAATGGTGGATTGTTCACTCACGGACAGTTGTAGGCAGCACAACAGAATCCCTATCCACAAAAGAGTGTCTCTTTTCCCAGGATGTCTGTAAATATACTGGAAGCAGGCCACACCCCTAGGGAAACTCCCTTTCAATGAGTTGGCTGCTCAAAACATATACATCTGATCCCGTCATTGGAACAACCCACATCACAATTGCTTAAACCACACAAAATTGTGGTTCAGCCAAGTTGACACACAGCTCCAATTGTCACAGTCCACCCCTTGTCAACTTGGCAGTTGTACACATCTTCTTAACCACATATATTCTCTAAATAAGGACAATTATAAAGTTATATTTGCACCTAACAAGATTTGCTAACACACATACAACCAAAACTCATTGACCTTATTTACATTTCACAATCCATAACAGAAGAAAACAAAAATATTTGATGCACATATTCAATGAAGAAATATAAAAATCACAGTTCTCATTTCTGCAACTGGTCACATGGTGGTAGCTGATATTCAGAACTACCTTCTTCCACCACTGATTCTGTATTTCCCTTGCCCTCATCAAGCACCTCAGCTGGTCGTGGTTCTTTGCCTGGTGGGGTGACCCAAACCTTCATTCCTGAAGGGTCTGGGCCATTAGTAGTCATATCAGAATTGGGTTTCTTTAATTTTCCATTGACTTTAATCACAGGGCATGGTAGTACTAAGAGACGTCCTAAATAATCTCCTGTATTCCAGACATATTCTTCTTTACCTCCATTACGTAATTTCCCTTTGGTAATCGAGATCTATCACACCAGACAGTACAGTGATGCCCTTCTTTGTCTGTTGATCCAGAGGCATGAGGAAGCCAAAATGACCAGGTGGCATTCTTGCTTTCCAGTTCAATGCAATCAGTATTGTGTTTCTAGGTGGGAGTGTTCCTCCTTTTGGGACTAAGATCTCCAGACACACAGAGCATAGGGCAGCAAGGACAGGAAGCAAAAAATTTTTGAGTGGGTCACTAGGGGTAATAGTGAGTGGTACCACTCCTGTTTCCACTCCTTGGTTCCTGAACCCAGGAACCCTGGCTATTGGAGAAACAGAACCATATATTGGACACTGGTTTAGAGCATATACAGCCTCCTGGAAAACATTGCCCCAATCCTTCAAGGTATTGCCACCTAGCTGGCACTGTAATTGTGTTTTTAGTAGGCCATTCCATCGTTCTATCAAGCCAGCTGCTTCAGGATGATGGGAAACATGGTAAGACCAGTGAATTCCATGAGCATAGGCCCATTGCCACACTTCATTTGCGTGAACTGAGTCCCTTGATCTGAAGCAATGCTGTGTGGGATACCATGATGGTGGATAAGGCATTCTGTAAGTCCACGGATGGTAGTTTGGGCAGAAGCATTGCGTGCAGGGAAGGCGAATCCATATCCAGAATAAGTATCTATTCCAGTAAGAACAAAACACTTTCCTTTCCATGATGGAAGTGGTCGAATGTAATCAACCTGCCACCAGATTGCTGGCTGATCACCCCAAGGAATGGTTCCATATTGTGGACTCAGTGTTGGTCTCTGCTGCTGGCAGATTAGGCACTCAGCAGTGGTGGTAGCTAAATCATCCTTGGTAAGTGGAAGTCTGTGTTGCTGAGCCCATGCATAACCTCCATTCCTGCCACCACAGCCACTTTGTTCATGAGCCCATTGAGCAATGACAGGAGTAAGCGGGGGAAAAAGGGTGGTTGGTTTCCACTGAATGTGTCATCCTATCAACCTGATTGTTAAAGTCCTCCTCTGCCGAGGTCACCTTTTGGAAAGCATTCACATGAAACACAAATATCCTTACTCCTTTGGCCCATTCAGAGAGCTCTATCCACATACATCTTCCCCATACATCTTTGTCACCAATTTTCCAATCATGCTCTTTCCAAGTCCCAGTCTATCCAGCCAAGCCATTAGCCACAGCCCATGAATCCATATACAATTGCACATCTGACCATTTCTTATTCCATGCAAAATGAAGAGACATATGCATGGCTCAAAGTTCTGCTCACTGGGAAGATTTCCCTTCACCACTGTCCTTTAAGGAAGTTCCAGAAAGGGGCTGCAGTGCCACTGCTCTCCACTTTCCAGTGGTGCCTGCATATCGTGCAGAACCATCTGTAAACCAGGCATGAGTTTTCTCTTCCTCAGTCAACTGATCATAAGGAACACCCCATGAGGCCATAGGTGCAGACTGGGAGAAGGAAGGTAATGTGACTGGTGTGGATACTGTAGGCATTTGGGCCACTTCCTCATGCAACTTACTTGTGCCTTCAGGTCCTGCTTGAGCCTGATCTCTGATATATCACTTTCATTTAATGATGGAGTGCTGCTGTGCACATCCAACTTTATGACTCTGTGGGTCAGACAACACCCAGTTCATGATGGGCAGCTCAGGCCTCATGGTGACTTGGTGGTCCATGGTTAGGAATTCAGTCTCTACTAAAGCCCAATAACAAGCTAAAAGCTGTTTCTCAAAAGGAGAGTAGTTATCTGCAGAGGATGGCAGGGTTTTGCTCCAAAATCCCAAGGGTCTGCTTTGCGATTCACCAATAGGAACCTGCCAAAGACTCCAAACAGCATCTCTATCTACTACAGACACTTCAAGCACCATTGGATCAGCTGGATCATATGGCCCAAGTGACAGAGCAGCCTGCACGACAGCCTGAACCTGTTGCAGAGCCTTCTGTTGTTCTGGGCCCCACTCAAAACTAGCAGTATCCATTCTCATACATATTCTCCAGGTTTCTGTCTATGTATGTTAGCAAAATCAAATAGGTTTTTTTGGGTGTAGTGTACCACCTCCTCAGTCACACCTTGTATTTCACCTTTTGGGGTTCACTTGGACTAACTTTAGTTATAGGTCTAGCAGCAACAATGGGTGGTTGGAGCAGTTCCTGAGAACATTCAGCAATGTCTTCCATGGCCTCTGCCTCAGGCAATGACCCAGCAGGCACAGTTGGGTTAATCCCATCAAACTGAGGTGGAGGGGACAATGGTTTTACAGTAACTCCTTCAAATGGGAGGGATTCAACAGAATTTACAGGCTCCATATCCTGATCTTCCTGACAATCTGCCCATATGTCCCCATTCCAGGTTTCAGGATCCCATTTTGTCCCAATCAATGCCCTCACTTTAACTTCAGACACCATTCTGGGTTGGTAATTTAATTGGTGTTGTAATTCAGCCACCCTTACAATAAGACTCTGGGTTTGGTTTTTGGCAATATCAACTCTGTTACTAGAAGAAATAAGGCTTTCTTTCAGAGCACAACTGGAAACATTGAGGTCTTTTATGTGGTGCTTAAGCCATGACTCAGGAACCCTGAGCTCCTCTTACTCTTTCACTACTTTGTCTAGTGTAAATAGGACTAACCAACCAGCTTCCTTATACTCCTCATGCTGACAAAATTGCAGAAAAGTATCAAATATGCCATCACCCAGAGCCTCACTTCTCAAAAATTCTTGATCTATTTGTGGTGCTATTTTGCATATTAATGTTGCCACCTCACATCACGGATCAGCAGGGCCCTCTTTATTAACAGAGGCAGGGTCACTAGTGTCTTTATGATTCATCAAATTGGAGAACCAATTTAGGAAACCCATCCTTATGGTTTTGTGTCTGTAGAACCACTCTCAGTACCAAAAGTGTTAGACTGGGTTCTCTAGAGGAACAAAACCAGTAAAACTTATACACAGAAAGAAAGGGAAATTTATCTTAGGAAAATGGCTCACACTTTTATAGAAGCTGGCAAGTCCAAAGTTCTTGGATCAAATGTCAAGCTGGAGGCTTTTCCTGACTCAAACAGCTGCAGGGGCTGAGGAGCCCAAGGTTGGCAGGCAGCATACTGGATGTTGGCTCCAATGAATGATGAACCCAAGATCTCCAGGCCAAATGGTGGATTATTCACTCACAAACAGTTGTAGGTAGCACAATAGAATCCCGATCCACAGAAGAGTGTCTCTTTTCCCAGGATGTCTATAAATACATTGGAAGCAGGCCACACCCCTAGGGAAACTCCCTTTCAATGGATTGGTTGCTCAAAACATATACATCTGATCTCATCATTGGAACAACCCACATCACAATTGCTTAAACCACACAGAATTGTGGTCCAGCCAAGTTGACACACAGCTCCAAATATCACAGTGAGTTTTTTAAGTATTTCAAATCTCAATTCTTTCAAACACATATTTTGGTGTTCTATTTTGTCTGTGCCCTGATTCTGGCTTTTGGATGTGATTCCACAAGGCTGTGAGGGTGAAGGAGAAGAGTACCCTATGCAGGCAGAGAGAACTTCACTGACATTCCCGTGGGGACCTCTGGCCTCTGCATTTCAGAACTCCTGGGCTGTGCTCCAGCTGCTGCACAGTGAGAGGTCAGAGGAGGCACACATTTTGGTCTGGTCTTTCTCTTTTTGTTTTATTTTTAGTGTCACTGTTGTTGTTAGGTGCTATCATGTTGATGTAAACTCATAGCAACCCAATGTGGCAGAGTAAAGGGTTTTCTAGTCTGTACTCTTTACAGGAGCAGATCAACAGGTTTGGGTTCAAACTGCCAACTTGTAGTTAGCAGCTGAACATTTAACCATTGCAACATCAAGTCCTCTTTGTGTTTAGTGACCACATCAAACTATTACAAAGAGGACTTCAGGGGATAGTTTTAGTTTAGACTTTAGAGATTATCTCAGGGTAATAGTTTCAGGGGCTCATCCAGTATCAATGGCTCCCAAAAGTCTAGATTCCATTGAGAATTTGAAATTCTGGTCTGTATTTTCTCCCCTTTTCATCAGGATTCTTCTGCAGAATCTTTGATCAAAATGTTCAGTGATGGTAGCCAGGCACATAGGGAGAATGGTAGCAAAACTTGAAAAGTGTAGTCTAAGTCACTGAATTATACCTGTAGACATTGTTGAAATGGTGTACCTTTTGCTATGTATACCTTCACCAAAGTAAAAATAAAACAAAAACAAAACAAAATACCTGTTGCAGATATAGTGACCATAAAAAGGGCAGGACCCCACAGCCCATGGCGACTTGCTCCCTTATTTTAGAGGGAGGCAAAGGAATACAGTCTACAGAGAGTAGGTAGCAAGGCCCTCTCAAGAAGCCTGGGGTCTTACTCTTAAACCATTTCCAGGAACCCTTGCTGTCTCTCATTGATCCTTGCACAGTGCCTGGCATATTGTAGGCACTGAGTATATTTTTGCTGAATGAATGAATGAATAAATAAGTGAGTGATTTCATCACTGGTGATTTCAAGATATATAGCATCCTTCTGAACCACATATTGGGACAAGTAGACTTTTTAAACTGAACTAAATTTTTTGAAATAATAGTCAATGCCAAATATTTATTTATCTATTAAATTTGTAGAACAGTATCCTTCATTCTAAAACCTCAGGGTGCATTCAAATAAAATTACAAATAATTAAAATCTTTTAAAAAACCATCAAGGCCTTAAAAACAAAAATGATATTTTATGGTTAATAAAGCTAGAATATAGACATGATTATAATGCTATATAATCATGTATATAATTATTACATAAATAATATATAACCATGCTAATAAACCATGCAATTTCAGCCACTCCTTCCCCTGAAGCTTCTCTATTTATAGGCCTGATGTGGTTGGTAGGGGGAAGAAGATACATTTAAAGGAGGGTTGAGAATTAAGCACAGTATGTAACTTGGAATGGCCTGTCCAGTTTACTAATTTAAGAGCATCTGCATCTGAATTGAGAGAAATGAGCTTCAGGCACAGAGGTTCTCCTAAGGGAATTACTCGGGCCCAGGAAGTTGTTCTTCTCCATCTCCCATCTCACCTATCTTGCTACCTGCTTGGGTGCTCATAGCCACCTCCATCCAAACACACAAGTGGTGCCTTTCCTCTTCTCTCCTTTCTACATCCAACTCATGTCACTGGGAGTCCCTGGGTGGTGTAAATGGTTAAAAAATTTAGCTGCTAACTGCAAAGATGAGGGTTCAAGTCCACCCAGAGATACCTCAGAAGAAAAACCTGGTGACTTACTTCTGAAAAATCAGCCATTGAAAACCCTACTGTGCACAGCTCTACTCTGACACACATGAGGTTGCCATGGGTGGGGATGACTCAACAGCAACTGGGTTTTAGTACCATTGAAGACTCGTTCCCATCCGCCGTCTTTCCCCCATAGCAGTGCCAGTCTTTGCATGCCACACATCCTGGTTAACTCTGGTCTTTTGCTGATTGCTTATGGATCCTGTTTCTGCTCCCATTTAAACTCCAAAAGCCAGAATAGGAAAAGGCTCTGCTATTCTCTGTATCCAGTCCAACCTTCCATGTACTGTGGGCTGAAGATGGCCTGAAGGCTAAGGAAGGCAGTGGCAGTCATCTTAGGATGGAGGCAGATCTAGCTCAGAAAAGTCACTACTGCTTCAAGCAGTGCATCAGAATCCTTTGAGCATACATCAGACTCTTTGCAGGGCTGCTTAGTGATTTCTCCACTCCTCCTCGCCCCCACAGGATTCTCATTCACTGAGTCTGGGGCTTGCTGATCTGCATCATTAAAAAGTTTATAGGGGGTTACACTTTGAGAACCACTGGGCATATATGTCACATGGGCATGTACGTCATGGTTTTAAGATGTTAATGGCTTCTAGCATGAAAATAATAGTTATCTTCTACAGTTGTGTAGTACTTTGAAAAGTCAGTTGTGGCTGAATCAGTTCTGACTCATGACAATCCCATGTGTTTCAGGGTTTTCAATGGATGATGTTTTGGAAGTTGAACACCAGACCTTTCTTCTGAGGTGCCTCTAGGTGGAGTTGAACCTCCAACCTTCCCATTAGCAGTGGAGTGCTTTCACTGTTCACTGCTTGTTCAACCCACGAACTCCAAATAATGCTTAATTGTTTACAGAATACTTTCTCATAGGAGCTCTGGTGGCATTCATAGTGCCTAAGACATCTGACTGCTAACCAGAACCTGGTGACTCAAACCCACCAGCCACTCCTCTCCTTGGAAGGAAGATTGGGCAATCTACTTCCGTAGAGATACCACCTCAGAAACCCAAGGAGGGTTGCTATGAGTTGGATCTGACTTGATAGCAGGGAGTTTGTTTTGGTTTAGGCTCTTTCACACCATTCCCAGGTGACAGACAAGGCTGATGTTGAATCCTGTCTATTTTGCAGAGAAGGTGAGTGAGTTGCTCAAGGTTCCCATCTAAGAAACAACAGAGCTGGGCTTCCAGTCCAACATACCCCGGTGGTTTCCCAGCACCAGTCCATTCCTTCTATCACTTTGGGAGGGACTTGTCTGCTTGGTTTGCATTTTCAGGGAGCTCTTCATCCAACAATGCAGACCATGGGACAGAATGTTCAATAACCTTCAGGAGGGTTGATCGTTCCTTGAGTTCTGCGGTATTTGTCATCACACACTCTTTGCTTTGATCGATAAAGCACATTCCTCTCACATTGGAAAGGAAAGCAGGCAATGACTTGTAAGATGAAGTACCCTTAAGTTTGGGCCCATCTTCTGGACCATTAGCTGCAGCTTCATCGTCAGGAGAGATGAGGCGCATTGAGTAGTGCTATTGCTCACGTGCCCTCATTCAGATCATCTGTCCAGTGATATCTCTCTGACCTTGGGTTCTGGAAGACCAAGAGCTGCCATTCAAATCACTCATGTATGTCGAGTGGCAGAATGTTTGTCCTCCAAATCTGCACAGCCTATAACCAAGTCCAAGAAGTGAAAGTTACCTCAATCTCTAAGGGCCTTATGTAATGGAAGGGAACCTGGCAATAAATGCATTTCCAACCTGCTGTCCATTTCAATCAGAACATTCTGTCCTCAAATAAAACCTTTTTCTTTCTCAGTATTGTTCACTAAAGTCTGTATCCATTTTTGTAGTGAGGTAATCTGTTTATGACAGATTTCTCTGAACGATTAGGACAGAAACACCACATCTTGGCAGATTATTGCCTAGAGAGGCCTTTATTATAGCCCATTTATCATTTCCTCCCCCAGTATTTTTTTTTTTTTTCCTAATAAACAGTCTGAGGTGCTTATGAAGCCTCTAGGTCATGGTCAGCTGACTAAGTCTTCAGCTCCTGGAGCAACACTTAGGAAGTAGACAGCAGCTGAGATCTGTGCTTTATTTCATGTTGTCTTATTTGGAAAATACTTGTAGTAAAAAGCAGAGTCTTTCAGAGACATCTGTATTTGCAACAATGATTTTCATAGTACAAGGGGAAAACCTAATCAGAAGCTCCTGTGTGAAGAGAATATGAGCTGAAAATAATTTGAAATGCATGAGCCCTGTCTTAAGACTTCCTACTGTAGGGACATGGACAATGTTTCCTTGGCATTGATCATATAGAGGACTCAGTGGCAGCTTTAATTGTCATTGTCACACTGTCCAATCTTGCCTTTCATGGTGCAATGGATGCTAAGCTGTCCCGGCTCTGATGATGTCTTTTTTAGGGCTCACTTATCCTTGGAGCTCTGCGGGAAGCTGATGATCCTTTCATAGGATGTGCCTGCCTCCAGGATCACATTACACAGGATGGACAATTGATGACCTTGTGGTTGATGCTGTCCTGCAGAGGGCGAGACTGGGGTTATTCACAGCTTGGTAATTGGTCCTGATGCTGAGAATTTCATCCTGAGCAAATGCAGGCATCAGGGGGGCAGTTACAGATCAATGCAGGGGCACTGAATACACGGGCCCTAGAAAAAATACCAAAATCAAAAATGGATTTGTGTTTAGCGTGCATTGTATATCCTGGTCTGGTCATGAATAATTTAGCCTTCCCCAGGCTGAATAGACTATATTTAGCAAGTCTATTTTGCTTATAATACATCCTATCTTTTATGAAGAAGCATAAAGCATAAGAGAGCTGCTCAGAGTTAGGGGTGACTTCATTTTGTGGGAGCAGGATGCAGAAGTATCCTCACTTGCAGTCCCATGTTTATGGCAGACACCTGAGACAGCCAAGGGCAGAAGTACTGAAGGCACATGGAGCAGAAAAAGGTCCCAGGACTGTATCTCCCTCACTGGGAATGTGGCAAGGCTGCTCTGCCTGTGCCGTGGTAGTTCCCATCTGGGTCATCTGTACTAAAAGATAGGATGCTGGCATGATTTGAGGGGTGTTGAGAGGTTTCACTTACCTCCTGTATTATCTGTGGTCTCAGCAGGAAAAGACTGGCACACTCAAATTAGGTACTTTGAAGGAAATTTAATAGACTATGCATAAGGTTTAGGCAGCATGAGGGAAATCCATGTGGGGTTCTTTACCTCCCATAGGCCAGAAAAAGCAAGGTAGAGAGCAGTTTCCTGAACCCAGAAAAGGGAAGGCTATGTGGATTGACTGCCTAACAGAGGCTCAGGTTTGGTCTTGGAACACAGTCTGCCCATGGTGACCCCACAGGGAGGGAACCAGGAGGAGAAATACCCTTTCTCTCTTCTACTGATGCTCCCCCATTGATCAAATCCAGCATAAAGCTCTCTAGGGAGCCCCTGGTGTAATCCATATAGATCAGCCTCCCAGGGAGAGAAGATAGAGAGGGGATATGGAAGGGCACATGAAGGATCCCCTCTGTATCCCTATTATCTCTTGTATACACATTTCCCAAATTATTGCTCATTTGAAGGTGAACTTTTGTGTCTCTTGATAGTGGTGTTGTTAGCTGCTGTCAAGGTGGCATGATTCAGGGCAATGCCATGAACAAATGACTAAGACACTGCCTGGATCTGGGCCATTTCCATGATCAGACCATTGTGCTCCATAAAGTTTTCATTGGCTGATTTTTGGAATTATATTGCCAGAATGGCCTAGGAAAAAAGGCACTGTCTCTAGAAAGCCCCTATTAACTTGCAACATATAATCTTGGTAAAGTGGTATACTTATTTGTTAGTAAATACGCTGAGGTAGTCTATCAAATTGACTTGTCCCAGGGATGGCATATAGGCAGGTACCATTTATGGGTGAAGTGGAAATAGTTGCAATGAGGGATGGATAGTGGAGGCCTCCCTTAGGTGATACAAACAGTTAAGGCACTTGACTGGTAATTGAAAGGTTGAAGTTTGAGTCTACACAGAGATGCCTCAGAAGAAAGGCCTTGATATTCTACTTGCAAAAATCAAGTCATTGTAAACTTTATGGAGCAGAACTCTACTCTGATGCATAGGTTGGAACTGACTCATGGCAACTGATATAGATAGTGATGTGGGCATGGGATGACTCAGTGAGAAGCAGACCAAGTGAGTGCTCCATATTGGATTGTGTGCATGTGTGTGTGTGTGTGTGTGTGTGTGTGTTTGTGCAACTGCTCTGGATGGTGATAGGGAGAAAGAGTAAGAATAGGGATGTGGAAGATGGGAGTCATTGGCCTTGTCTTGGGGTCTGCTGAGGTTTTTGCAAGGGAGGTACTCAATTCTACTGCTGACTTCCAGGGGCCTCTCAGGAATTCATCTCCAAGTCAGTTTTTCAGAATTTAGGACATATTTTCCTGTAAATAGCAAGGTTATGAGAACTGATTAAGATTCTTGACCACACTACAAAAAAATCTATTCAAATGCTAGGTGGTAAGTACAAGGGTGTTAAATTATTTTCTGTTCCTTTCAGTGTATTTGGAATATTTCATATTTTAAAATGAAATAAATTAAAAATTCAATTTAATACATACCAAACATTCTGACCTCCCTGTGTCCTGGGAGGAAGGCCAATGGAGAAGATGAGGGAGGAGATGTTAAAGTAGGTAAAGGAAGCTTCTTTTCCCTTATTTATTTATTTATTCTGGGGCAAAACTTTGAAATAGAGTAAATATATCCTTGACTTCCTCCCATGTTTCTTTCTGCAACTTCACACAGTTCCTCACCCCACTCTGCCTGAACTCATCCAATGTGATCTCTGCTCTCTGCAGGCAGCCCTCTGAATACAGCCCTTTCATCTTGTCCCCCTTTCAAACAACAGTGTGGCTACTCTTGGTAAGTGCTTAGATGTCTCCTCTTTGATGCTTAGTAGATTATTTTATTCTTATTTTTTAAAAAACTTAATGTGATTTGGCTGAAGGTTTACAGAGGAAACCAGTTTTCCAACCAATAATTTGTACACATTTTGTTTCATGACATTGATTTCAATCTCCACAATGTTACAGCACTCTTCTGCTTCCTTCCTGTGTTTTCCATTTCCATTTATTTTCCTTTCCTATCTCTTCCTGCTTTCTGTACTTTGTCCTTGGGCAAATGCTGCCTTTCTGGTCTTGAGTGGTTGATTGCTCTAAAGAATGCATACCTCCTGGATATTATTGTTTACCTTATAGACCTGTCTATTGTTGGGCTGACAATTGAGCCATGAGGATGAGTTCAGTTCCAGGCTTGAAGGGTGACTAAGGGCCATAGTTTCGGGGATTCCACCAGTCTCTGACCAGGGATACTGGTATTATTATTAGTAGTACTTTATGATTTTGAGTTTGTTCCACATTTTTCTCCAATTCTATCCAGGACCTTTGAATGTGATTTCTTTCAGGGCAATCAGTAGTGATAACCAGGCTCCATCTAGTTCTTCTGGTCTCAGGGTTGTAGAGGCTGAGGTTCCTGTGGTCTATTAGTCCTTTGGACTAATTGTTTATGTGTCTGATTTTCTTCACTCTTTTTTGCTCCGGATGGGACAACATAGAAATACTTGAAATGGCCTCTTACTAGCTTTTAGAACCCCAGTTGATAGTCTCCAAAGTAGGATGTAGAATATTTTCTTCAAGGACTATGTTGTGTTAATTGCTCTCGAAGTCTTCTGAGGCTATAGTCCTGAGCCCCCAGGCTCGGTGACTCATTCTTTCAAGGTTTGGTTATGGCTAAGAAGTTTTCATAACTTTGTGGTTATGAAAGTGCCTAAATGGCTAAGGCATTTGACTGCTAACCAGAAGGCTGGTGGTTCAAACCCACCAGCCACTCCTAGGAAGCAAGATTGGGCAATCTAGTTCCTTAGTGATACTGCCTCGGAAACTTAAGGAGGGGTTGCTCTGAGTCGGATCCAGCTCGAAGGCAGTGAGTTTTTAGTTTTATACTCTGCTGTTTTCATAGATATATTTGCAACATATGTGAATACATATGTAGAAATATTCTTTGTCACATTTATGTATATTTGTGGTTATAATCCCATTCACTTTCCCACACCTGTTCAGCTTGTGTGTCTATCTATGTATCCACTTGTAGATTATTATTACTGCTTTTGCAGTTTTGTGCTGTAATAATATTTACCTCCGTTGCCTTTAGCCTTTGTGCTCCTCCAAGTATCTTCCTTTGCCTTGATCCTTTTGTGCTGTTAGTAAACTATTTGAAATGTAGTGTCTTAAAACAATCACTAATTATTTACTAACAATAATCCAAATCCAGGAATTTGGATTGAGCCTAGTGGGGATAAGGGGCAGTTTGTGTCCTCTCTACAACATCTGAGTTTTTGACTGGGAAGGCTCACATGGTTGAAGGCTGGCTGGGATGACTCATCTGGGTTATATGTTTGGGACTCTGTTTCTAGTTGCTGCCCACTGGGTTCTTTGGTTCTCCTTCAGCTGTCCTCTTCATAAAGCTAGTTTAGGCTTCCTCACAGCATGGTGGTCTCCAGGTAGTTCAACTTTCTCCATTGTGTCTGACTTCTCCCAGAGGAAGTGGAAGCTTCTGGTCCTTTTAAAGGCTAGGCTAATAAGTAGTACAGAGTCACTCTACCACATACTGAATTGATCAAAGTAAGTCCAAGGCCAGCTTAGATTTAAGAGGAGTGGAAAGAGATATTACCTTTTGGCAAGTGTGTACATTAAAGGAAGGAATTGATGGTGGTCATCTTTGAAAACTATCTTACACAGAAGGCAATCAGGCTGATTTAAATTTACACTAGGGGTTAATGATCAATAGCATCATGTGACATTAAAAAAAAATGGCCACAAATTCTCTGACATCTTCTCATAGAGAGGTGGTCCTCTCTCCTTGATCCTGGGTGGGTGTGTAATTGCTTTAACTGATAGAATGTAGTGACTCTGGGTGACTTCTAAGGCTTGGTCTAAGGGGCATGCAACTTTGGCTTGGTTCTCTTGGAAAACTGACCCTGAAGGAAGCCAGGTGCTATGCAAGAAATCTGTTTACCTAGATGCAAACATGCTGGAGGTACTATATATAGGTACTACAATCTGAACTCCAGTTGAGCTCTCAGCTAATAGCCAGCATTTGCTTTCCCCTATGTTAGTGAGCCATCTTGGAGGTCCAGCTCAACTGAGCCTTCAGATGATGCAGTTTCAGCTGATGTCTCTATGCAACCACATGAGCATTCCCAAATGAGAACTTCCCAGATGAGCCTTCCTCAAATTCCTGATGCATAAAATGATAAGTGAAATGAAATGCTTATTTTATGGCAAAAATTTTTGGGGCAATTTTTTAATGCAGCAATATACCAGAACACCTCATAAACCTTCGGGAGGTATTTCTTTTTAAAGCTACTTCCATTTGAGGAATATAAATCTGGCAGTAAAAATTAGGGGACTAAGGGAAAATATTTGAGGTGGGTGAGAATACAAAGCAGACAAATTTGCTTTGACCAAGAGTCCTACTTCCCTAAGTAGCTCATGCTTCCATAATCTCCTTTCTTCTTCTAGTTAAGAATCCACAGATTGTCACAACCTCCAGGCAAGACACAACTGATGACTTCCTTCTCTGAACTCCTGCAACCTCACATCTGGAAACAGAGGTGTAAATGCTTTCCTGAGTTCCTTTGAGGCTTAAATGAGGTAATAGTCAAGAAATTCTCTAGCGCATTGTTGATTTTTACTGGCTGAATTTACTGGCTGTGAATCACACTGAAAACACACTCATTTAACAAATATTATTGAGCAAAAAGTAAGTGAAACCTTGTGTTAGATGCCAGAACTTGGGGCATTCTAGGGACCAGAAATGATCTATACAGCTTGGTTATTTTATATTCAGTTGTGTTGGTTTCTTAGAGCTGCCTGTGATAGTTGGAGCTGTGTGTCAACTTGGCTGGACCACAATTCTGTGTGGTTTAGGCAATTGTGATGTGGGTTGTTCCAATTATGGGATCAGATGTATATGTTTTGAGCAGCCAATCCATTGAAAGGGAGTTTCCCTAGGGGTGTGGTCTGCTTCCAGTATATTTATGGACATCCTGGGAAAAGAGACACTCTTATGTGGATGAGATTCTATCATGCTGCCTACAACTACCTGTGAGTGAACAATCCACCATTCGGCCTGGGATCTAAGATTCGATCTTGGACTCATCATTCGTTGGAGTCAACAGCCAGTATACTGCCTGCCAACCTTGAGCTCGTCAGCCCCTGCAGCTGCATGAGTCAGGAAAAGCCTCCAGCTTGATTTTTGATCCAAGAACTTGGGACTTGCCAGCTTCTATAAGTGTCTGAGCCATTTTCCTAAGATAAATTTCTCTTTCTTTCTCTCTCTCTATAAGCTTTACTGGTTTTGCTTCTCTAGAGAACCCAGTCTAACACGCTGCCATAACAATATGTCACAACTTAGGTGGCTTGTAAGAACAGAAATGGGTAGTTTCTGGAGACTAAAAGTCCAAATCCAGAGTGTTGGCAGGAGCATGTCTTTCTGAAGGTTCTAGAAAAGACCCTTTTACGTCTCTCCCAGCTTCTGGCAGCCACAGGTGTTTCTTGGCTTGTAGCTGCAGAATCACATGGTATCCTTTCTTCCTCTGTATCTCTTCTCTTCTTTTATAAAGATATAACTTAGATAAGATTTGGGCCAACCCTACTTCAGTATGACCTCACGTTAACTTGATAGATAACATCTTCAAAGACTTTATTTCCAAACAAGGTCATGTTCACAGGTACTGGGGGTTATGACTTTGCCATATATTTTCTTGCAGATATCATTCAACCCATACAGCTTCTGTACATACAGTCCTCCTTTGAATTTGGGCTGAAAACCAAACAAACTGTCATGGTTTAGGTGAAGAAATTTCATTCCTGAATGCAGGTCTCATCTCAACTCCCATAGCTAGGTGTTCAAAAAGCATGTGGCAGGAGTTCATGTCAGGGGAGGTTTAAAATAGTACTTAGAAACATGGGGAGGTGGGTGAGACTACTGGCATCCAAATCTCAGGTTTTCCACTTATTAGGCAATTGATCTCAGGCATGTTATTTAACTTCTTCAGGCCACAATTTCCACATCAGCAAAACAGTGATAAAAGTATTAATTAACTTCATGTGATTATTGTGAGAATTCAAACTGAGGGTCAGGCACATATTAGTATTTAGTCTAGACCAGCCCAGCTCTGATCATAATGATGATATAGTCATATTATCACTGTCATTACACTTGAAGTCTCATCATAGACATGTGCAGGCAAGTTCTGGAGCCAGGCTGTTAAGACTGAATGAAGGTGCAGCCATTGGTTCTATAGACAAAGGGGAATTTTAAAGCTGGGGAATGACAAGAACAAGATCAATCGCCTTCTCCTCCTTCTCCCCTGCTTCTTCTGTCCTTACTTTCTCATTTCCCCTTCCCTACCTCCTTCAAGATGATTCTGGTATGTTCAAGTTGTACAAATCAAATAGTAAAAAAATAGATTAGAAACAGTAGAATAAATGTGCTTAGCAGAACAAGGAAATCACCAGGGGATTAGAATTGATTACCTAGTGTGTAACACACAAAATAATCATTTTTCTGCATATGGAGAAAAATGGGAATGAAGCAGACAGTTTAAAGGAACTTACTCAACCTTCTTACACCAGTGTTGTTGTTATGTGTCGTCGAGTCAGACCTGACTCATAGAGACCCCTCCTTGGGTTTTTGAGGCAGTATCACTACGGAAATAGATTGCCCCATCTTCCTTCCGAGGAGTGGCTGGTGGGTTTGAACTGCCAGCCTTAAGATTGACAAAATATGAACTGGGACACCTCCTGAGAGCCTCTTTTCTGGAGGGACTGGTGGCAGAGGAAGATCTGAATTCTTTACAATGCATGCACCCACCTTATTTAATTTGGAGAGAAGATTCCTCCTGTCCTAGGAGATGCTGAGACTTGCAAAGCCATGTGGATGAAGGGACTAATGCTCTATGTATGAGGCTGTTGAGGCCTATAAAATACATCCTGCAATGTTTCTCCAGATGAGGAGGGCCTGTTTAAGGGAATTCTGTGTGGGCCTCATGAGACCTCATTCATCATCTGGGTTGGTCTCCTGGTGCTGAACTTCAGCTGGAATCAACAGCACATTATTATTATTATTTACTATCTCATTTTTAAATATCATTTACAGTAAGGAACAGGCTGAATTATATATGATAAATGCAAAATGAGTGACAACTCCAAGACAGATCTACACAGCACACCAGAGTGTGAGTGAACTTGAACACAGCTCTGAATTCAGTGGTCCTCAAAGGCACAGAGCTAATCCGAACCAGGAGACCACAGAATTTTCTAGCTCCCCACTGTATTATTTATTTTCTGATTTTTTTTTTTAAGCTAATTACTTTGATTTTTAGAAAAACCCAATTGTAGGGTGAGTGCAGGATAGAGGATGGTTTGCTTGCAGTCCAGGGGATTGAGAGTCCTGCTTTGTAATTCATTTTAGTTTGACTTGAAATTGATCATGATGATGTCTTTGATTAAATTAGGAAAAAATGCCTCTTCAGGGCATATTTAGCAGGCATCACCTATATTTTAGCTCCTAACTTGTCCTCTGGTCAGAGAGTCTTTGTGCAATATCCAACTTGTACTACCAGGTGGTGCAGCCCTACATGAAGGGAAAATGCATAATAATAGGCTGAGCCAGTGATTCAGAAGAGAGGGTGGGCCTGAGTGTCTGGATCTCAGGGTCCTTTGGGCCCTGAGACTAATCTTCCGTTTCTTTGGAGCAGTGGTTCTTAAACTTGAGCATGCATCAAAATCCCATGGCAGGAGTGTCGAAACACAGATTGCTAACTCCAAACCATAGTTTCTGATTTAGTGGGTCTAAGATGAAACTCAAGAATTTGAATTTTTAGCAGTTTGCAGGTGATACAAAGCTTTTCATTTGGAAGAGCACATTTGAAAACTACTTCTCTAGAGCAAAGTACTTTGACCCAAGATTTCCCACTTACAGAAAGTAGTTACAAGATTTATCATTAAAATCAAAGATGCTTTCTTGTTTAGTAGTGCAGGTAGTTCCCCCAATATATAGTTTTACTGGAATTTTCTGGGGAGGGTTCCTTCTAGCTCTTTTCTCAGCAACTTCCCAGACTCTAGGAGCCCATAGATAACTTTGGAGTGAGTCTCCAGCATCCCAACTAGTATGGCCTGCAGCATCAGAATGGTGTTAAACCACTTCTGCTTTTCCAAACTCCTCATGTCCTACCTATATCTTTTGCTTGACATTAGTCTACAATTCCGTCTTTTATGGTCTGCAGAAAGTATGCTTAACTATGTTTTTAGCTATCCAAGTGTAAGAAAAACCCCATAAAACAAAGAAAAACTCAGTGGGTAAGGAAAATGGTCAGATACTTCTTAGTACTCAGACAATTTAACACTCATAGACATACACACATGTGCACACGCATGCACACACACACACACATGCTTCTTTGGAGACCTCCCTGAGTAGGGGAGAATGAATAATGGATTGTTACTGGCACTTGCACAGAGCCACAATTTTGAAATTTTTACTTGCTGGAGTAAGATTATTGGAGTTACAATGCTCCCTCTGGGCCATCAAGGAGTGAAATTGGGACACTCATTTCTGGAGCTGCTAGAGATTGAAACTCCTTTGCAGTCTTGGCAATGGACTTGGCACACTTTCAGAAGTGGATGGTTTTCCTACTGACACCTAGCAGGATCACAGGAAGATTTTCAAAAGGTTGAGCACCAAGCCACCACATCTCGTTAGTGAGAGCAGTGGCTTTATCTGTGAGAATAACGGTCCTTCTTAGCTTCTCAATTTGTCACCTGTGTAGTGATTTATTACCTTCCAAAGCTGCAGTAATTGTATAATGATGCAAAAATAATGACAAGCCATTCTGATAAACTTTATTACCTGTAACATCTTGTATTCAAACTGCATTCAAGAATGCTTTATAGAATTACAGAGCACACTCACATGGCTGAAAGCTAGCGGGGGAGGGGCGTTTATTAGGTCTGAGAGGAAAAGGGAAAAAGAATGTGTACCCAAACTTGCTAAACAGAGGCTAGAAAATTGGGTGGGGAAAGTTAATTCCTTTTGGGGCACACATGTCACATGGATTTACCTTAACTTTTTATCTCAAGAATGTTGTATTCACTTGACTATTTTAAATTGGGAATGTAGAGTTGACTCTTAAAAAACTTTAATGAAATATATGTACAAAAGTATATGTATAGTATAGGTATTGTGCAGTTGAACTACCAACTGCCCTCCCCACCCCTAGTCTTCACCTTTGGCATCTCTCCTTTTTATCAAGTGACTAATAGTTCAACTTTCATGTTGGCTTAAACATGTCTTTACTAGAGCTGAGTTGTAAGGCTCTGCATGATGTTCTAGTGTTGAGGGAATAAAGACCTCAAAAAGGCTGTTTTATGAAAAAGCTTTAGGATTTGTTTCTCGTTTCAGAAAAATACATAAAGTTGTTGTTGTTGTTAGGTGCTGTTGAGTTGGCTCTGACTCATAATGACCTTATGTACAACAGAATGAAACACTGCTGAGTCCTGTGCCAGCCTCACAATCCTTGCTATACCTGAAATTATCGTTATAGCTGCTGTGTCAATCCATCTTATTGAGGGTCTTCCCTTTTTTGCTGACCCTTTACTTTACCAAGCATGGTATCCTTCTGCAGGGAATGATCCTTTCTGAAAACATGACCAAAGCAGGTTAGATGAAGTCTGGCCACTCTTGCTTCCAATGAGCATTCTGGATGCACTTCGTCCAGGACAGATTTGTTTGCTCTTCTGGTAGCCTATGGTACTTCCGGTATTCTTCACCAATACCACAATTCAAAAGCATCAACTCTTCTTTGGTCTTTTTTTCAATTCATTGTCCCGCTTTCACATGCATGTGAGATGATTGAAAATACCATGGCTTGTGTTAAGCACACCTTAGTCTACAAAGAGACATCTTTGCTCCTTAGCACTTTAAAGAGGTCTTTTGCAACAGATTTCCCCAGGGCAATATGTTGTCTGATATCTTGACTTCTGCTTCCATTGATGTTGATTTGAAATATCAATGGCATAGCCTCTAGCCTCATAGCAACATGCATGCCACCGCAGTATGACAAACTGACAGATGAGTGGTGGTACATAAAGTTAAAAGCCCTTTATGTGGAATCAAGAACCATGATATAAGATTGTAGACAAATATATCTGTTAAGAAGGCTTTCCAATAGCCTGGGCTGACCTGATTTGGGTCTGTGGTTGAGGAGAGGGCCTCCCATTATTTTCTTGATTCAAAGAAGAATGAGCCCCATTGTGTAGCTGGGTGTGGAAGCAATGGTAATGGATAGGATCTTTATGCTATATCTCCCTTCTTCACTGAGGGTAATTCTGTTTCTTTAAAGATGGATTTTCTTGGGATTGTACTAGTGGGCTGGGCCAGACCTGCCTCTTGGTTGGGATGCTTTGCAAATGAGCCTTGCATTTTGCTAATGAGTGCCGGATCTCCTATTGCTGATCTAGTGAAGACCAGAGTGCATATTTCCTAGTTGTGGTGTAGTGCCTAAGACATTTGACTGCTAACCAGAAGGATGGCAGTTCAAACCCACCAACCACTCCTCGGAAGGAAGGTTGGGGCAATCTACTGCTGTAGGGATACCACCTCAGAAACTCAAGGAGAGGTCACTATGAGTCGGATCCGACTTGACAGCAGAGTTTGGTTTTGGTTTGGACCAATGTCTACTTTTCTCATCTCCTCAGGCTTATAGTTAGGCTACATTTTCCAGCCTCTCTTGCAGTTAGATGGGGACATGTGACCTGTTCTGGCCGATAGAATGTAGACATTTCCAGGACTGGTCACAAAATCACCCAGAATCCTCCTTTCTGTCTCTTTCTTCCACTGCCTGCCAGTGTAAGATGTCAATGCAACAAGAAGAAAGAACCACAAGATGGAAATGCCTTTAGGGGCTAAGTCATTGCATGAAGGAAAGACTCCTAGGATTATGTTAGACTGAGATGAATGAGAAAAGCTTTTTTGTGTCAAGGCACTGAGATTTCAAGATTAATTTGTTAATGCAGCATAATATAGCATGTCTTGACTTCTAGCTCTGAGAAGTCCTGGAAGAGGTCAGTACTATGTCCTAGAGTTATGCCTTGGGTTCTAGGAACCCCTGCCAACACCCCGACTGCAACTACATGAGAGACTCTTAGACAGAATTAAGATCACTCTGATTGACTAGAGCTATATTTTTCTCTTCTGAACCTTCAGCATTGGGAAGTGTCTCACTACAAAGGTCAAAATGATGACTCCAACTCTGTAAGAGCCCAGACCAGCAGATGTATCGAGAGAGATAGTGGTTTCAAGGCAAAGGCTAGAGCAGGGTTTTTCATTCTTGGTACCAACGACTTTTTTGGTCAGATAATTCTATGCTATGGGGGGCCAACCTGTCACTGTGGGATGTTTAACACCATCCTTGGCCTTTCCATCACTGCCAGTAGGGCCCACTCCCCATCCCTCCAAGTTGTGACAATTAAAAATGTATCCAGATATCGACAAATGTCCCCTGGAGGGAAAATCACCCCAATTGAGAGCCACTGAGCCAGATAAAGGCAAACCCTTAGCTTGAGACATCTGAGGGATGAGTTTTTCTCTTTTCTTTGGGAAGTTTTTCTATACTTCATGTTGTGTCTTGAACCATTCACTGCTTCCTCATAATACTTTAAGACCAAAACTGACTTTTTGACATTCATGGCTCTCCATGAGTGGAAATGTGCTGTTTCCATAATATTTCCTCTTCTCCTGTATTAGTTACCTGAAGCTGCCAAATTATCCCAAAAGTTAGTGTCTTAAAACAATACTTAATTATATTACTGTTCTAGTGTATCAGGAATTCAGGAGTGGTTCTTCTGGGTGATTCTGTCTAAGAGTCTCTCATGTAGTTGCAGTCAGGATGTTGGGAGGGGCTGTAGATATCTGAAAGCTTGACTGAGCTAAAGGATTAATTTCCAAATTGGTTTACTCATATGATTGGTGGCAGGAGGCTTCATGTCCTCACTCTTTGGGTGTTTTCATAGGCTGCTTGAGTGTCCTCATAACATGATGACTAATTTCCTGAAAGAAAGTGAATCCAAATGAGAGTGAGAGAGAGCAAGGAAGAAGCCTCCAGTGCCTTTTATGACCTGCTCTCTAAAGTTACACACCATCACTTCTGCATCATTCTACTCATTAGAAACAAGTCACAAAGTTCAGCCCAAGGGAAGGGAAATTGGCCTTTACCTCTTGAAGAACTATTAAAGAATTGTGGATATATTTTTAAACTGTCACGCCTCCTGACACAAAGGTTCCTCTCCTTAAGTAGAAGTGGCCTGTTCACCAATCCTGGCCACCTAAGGCTTATTCTTAGACTTTGAACTCTTTCACCCCTGCTAACCACAGTTACTTTCACCCATCTTCAGACTGTCTCATTCCTTCTGGACTTTGTACTTACCTGGGTAGTGGTTATGCTTGAAAAAGCGTTGGATAGACTCATTCAGGGGAGGTATAAACTAAAGAAGAGTTTGAAGTTTATCCCTTCCCATGGGTGTTTGCAACTTTGTAAGAACACCTGGATACATTGAGCCCATGACCAAAAATGTTTGAACTCATGACAGGCATGTGGAGGCTATTTCTGAGGAGGACATTTAGTTCCAGGTGCTTGAGAGAAGACTGCTATTCCCCATTCCATCTCAGCCCTGGTTGAATTCATAGCTCCTCCAGAGTCCCATGATTATCTCTCACTGGCAGCTCTTGAACCCAGATCAGGCAGTGTAATGATAAAGAAGGCAGAATCTGGAGCTAGACTACTTGGGGTTGAATCCAAACTCCAAACTTGAGGCAGAGGTAGTTTGCTGAACATGTTTCATAGTGTAAAATGGTTGCTGAGAAGTAGCAGTCCAGTCAGAGTCTATGTTTCTCAGCCTTCACTTGAATTCAAGTTGGCCTATGTGATGGAGCTGTCATTCCTGTAATGTGGATGGAAGTGATGAGTACCCCTTCTAGGTGTGGCTCATAAACACCTCCTATGTGATGCTCCATGTCTCCCCTCCATCATCCACTGGCTGCATGTTGATGCTCAGAGCAATCCCAGAGGCCACATATTGAAGATGGCAAACAGATCCTCTGTCAACAGGGCCTAGAATGACTTCCTGGGACTGACCATCTGCTGCCAACAATTAGGCTTTCTGTGCTAAGGTATCTGTTTCTATTGCATTAACCCTGTAAGATTTCAAGATTTATTTATTATAGCAACTCACTCAAACTCACTGCCATTGAGTCAATTCTTACTCATAGTGACCCCCATTGGGTTGCCAAGGCTGTAAATCTTTACAGAAGCAGACTTCTTAGTCTTTTCCTTCCATGGGTTGGCTGGTGGGTTCAAACCACTGACCTGGTTAGTAGCCAAATGCCTTAACTATTTAACCACCAGAGCACCCTGTTACAGCTGTTAGCTTTACTTAACTAAAATAATCATTTTTTAAGTATAACTTTGGGAAAACTGCTCAATCTGTATTGTCTCAGTGTCTTAATCTATAAATGGGAGAATAATCATCTTTAATGCATTGGTTTGTTAAAATGAATAAATGAGATTGATTAACATAAAGCACTTAAAACGATGTCCAGACCATAGCACATTCTTTTTTTTTTTTTTTTTT
>NW_006921645.1:9355244-9361811 GCF_000298275.1 Orycteropus afer afer | reverse complement strand
TGTGCCATCAAGTTGGACCTGACTCATAATGACCCCTTCTTGGGTTTCCAAGGTGGTATCACTACAGAAGTAGATCCCCCAACTTTCCTTCTGAGTAGTGGCTGCTGGGTTTGAACAACCAGCCTTCTGGTTAGTAGTCAAGTGCCTTAGGCACTATGCTACCAGAGCTCCCTTTAATAGTGTTACCTATTATTATTAATCACAATAAATAATTACCATCTGCCTTGTCTTCATTGTATGGGAGAGACTTTTGGTTTCAAAGCAATTTCCCATTTTAATTTATGTAGATTTCTGGAATCCAGCTGGGATAGAGCTACAATGCAAAGCTTTTGCATAGCTTGGCTTAAAGGAAATCCAGAAGGGCAATGGGGTTGGGGCTGCATAATCCATCCTTTGTCATCCCATTTGGCAGCAGGCTTGAAAGTTGCTCCAGGCTGTGCACATAGGAGGAGTCCTCCCTATGCAAACATCTTCTGATGGCCAGAAATCATGCCAAACAAGGCCCTGAGTGGATAACCATCCTCAGTGTGGCAGGAGAGCAATTCTGCAGCTGAACAGTGTGTGCAGAAGCCATACAGTAGCATTTCCCTGGCTGTTTCACCTTCCAGCACAGAGGCATCAATCAAACTTTTGTTCTTTGCTAAATTTACTGTACAACCAAAGAAGTTAAACCACCCTTAACCTACTCCTTAAGCAGTCCTGGTGGCACAATGGTTAAATATTCAGCAGTTACCTGAAAGATTGGTGGTGGAACCCACCCAGTGACTTTGTAGGAGAAAGAACTGGTGATTTACTTACGTAAACATTACAGCATAAGAAACTCTATGGGGCAGTCCTACTCTGTCATATGGGGTCATTATGAATTGGAAGTGACTTGATGGCACCTAACAACAACAATGACAACAATAACAACAATCCCTCAAACAACCCTCCTTTTTACTAGTGAAGTATGATTTCCTTCTTGCGAGACTGTAGAATGGTGATTTCTGTTTTGGTGGTTGAGCTGGGGTTAAGAGTGGGTTCTGGGAGGGAGGAATTCACTGACTTTGTGACGAGGTCCCTTTTCACACCTTAAAAATTTTGTTTGGATGTGTCAGACACATTACGGATATTTGTAGTTGTCCTAACGGTGTAGTTGTGGAACTGGGAGATGCATGTGGGGAGGTGTTCACTACCTCAACATTTTGGTTACATCTATACAGATTGGGGATTTACTTAGGTCAGCAAAAAAGCATTTCAGATAGAACTTCCTTTCTGCCTCAAGCAAAGTCTCAGCATTACTTTGCCATTGTAAACAATATCTTAAGGAATCCTGACTGTAAATCATCTCCAGTGACCTTTATACCCCTCGCTCCATGTGTTCTTCCTAATAATTTCATACAGCAGGCAAGACAGGGATCTTTTTACCAATGAAGAGACTAACACCCACAGAAATAAGGTGAGTTGCTTAAGATCATAGTGAGTTAGTATGGGGACAAGATTAGAACTCCAGTCCCGTAGTTCCTGGTCCAAGGTTTATGTGCCCTATCTGGTTAGTCTCCAACACTCTGGTTAACATGGGGCTTGGAGGCTTTCCTGATCTGGGTCTGGGCCCCCCACGTACTGATGAGTACCAGCCAGTGGGTAGCTGCAGGCAGCCACAAGTTCACGAATATTGTCAGGGCAGAAAGCTTACCTCACTCTCTGTCTAGGCAGGCTGGCAAGAGAGTGAATTTTCCTCTGGACCTAATTACCGGAGAAAAAAAGAACATTTTGGGCATAATCCACTGAGTTGCCCTCTGGAAACCTGCAGGCAGATGTAAGCTGAGGATGGACTTGCCCAGGAAAGAGGAATAAAGTGTGCTGCAGTGTGACCTAATCCTGACTGTGTGGGCCCAGAATATTGGCTCTACAAATTTTTCATCAGCCCCAGAGAGAGAACTCTCCTACCTGTAGTCAGTGTGGCCAAGCACATCTAGATGTGGTGCCGAATTAGGACTGGCTGGAGTGTGGAGGCCTATCCCATGGGAAAATGGTGGTGTGGGAAGGCTTATGAGCACATAGCCTCCTCTGAATAGAGCTTGAAGAATTTAATGTAGGGAGATGAAGGTCCCTCAGGAGTCTGCTTACCCATTCCTATAGGCATCCTTGAAAGTACCACAAAACTGCATGGAGTAAGGTCTTTCCTGAGCACAGATAGTGGAGGGATGGGCCCAGGCGGTGACTTCTCACTGGCAGAGTGAGGGCTGAACCCAGTTGCTCTGTTCCAGGCCCTGGAATGATTCTGTCTGTTACTCCACACTACCAAGTCACCTTCTGGGGAGGGACAAAAGGGAATTTCTTAGCAGCCTTTATAGGCACCAAAAGGAGCCCTGTTAGTGCAATGGTTAGCTTGGCTACTAACTGGAATGTTGGCAGTTCAAACCCATAGGAGAAAGATTTGATAATCTGCTCCTTTAAATGTTACAGCCTAGAAAACCTTCTGGGATAGTTTGACTCTGTCACCTAGGGTTGCTGTGAGTTGAAATCAACTTAACATCACATAGCAAAAACAACAATAACATAGGCACCAAAGCAGTTGAGAACTGAGAAGAGGGAAAAATGTTGCTGTGAGCCTGCCATAGGTATAGAGGGCAAGCTGGAAGAACAGGCACAGAAGTGAGTGAAAAACAAAAACAAAAAGAAACTCACTGCTGTCAAGTCAGTTCTGACTCATAGCGACCCCTCCTTGGGTTTCCAAGGTGGTATCTCTGTGGAAGTAGATTTCCCAGTGTTCCTTCTGAGGCGTGGTTAGCAGGCAAATGTCTTAGGCACTATGCCACCAGAAGAGACTAGCATCTTTATTTACCCCTTAACTAGTCTTGAGTGTTTGCTCTATTGTTTCTTAGTGTTCAGTGTGTGATGGATCCAATGCCTAAACTTGCAAGAAATTACTACCTTTTCAAGAATTTGGCAAACTGATTTATATCTTGTTGTTAGCTTCAAATTGGCCATGGTGGGAATGTTTGCACCATGAAAATGGGGCAAATGTTGCAAATCAGGGCTGCTCTATCTCCAGAGAACCTATTATTAAACATTTACCAGTACACTACTGCTTAAGGGTCCCCTGAAGATACATTTTCTTAGTCTAATGCCCTCCCAGGCCGTGCTAATATCCCTTGGATTTCAAGGACTTACATATTTCCTGTTAGCAACTTCAGGCAACTCCTATTTCCTAATTTGGCCTGACCTCATTCCCTGCTCTCTGCAATTCCAGGTGTGCAGCAGCCATGGTCTGCCATGACATATGCTGGAAATGTAAGAAGAGTAATGGAGCCGGAATATAAGGTGAGGGGGAGTGAGTGTAAGAGATGAAGTGAAGAGTTATTTGGCATATAAGTCAGGAAAGGTCACCCAAAAGAAGACTGGATTCATCCTGAGGGCAAATGGTAAACTGCAAATGGTTAACACACTTGGTTGCTAACTGGAAAGTTGGAGGTTCAGATCTACACAGAGATGCCCTGGAAGACAGGCCTGACAATCTACTTCTGACAAATCAGCCACTAAAAATTCTATGGAGCATGAGATCACCATGAGTCAGAATCAATTAAGGTTACCCAGAATCAAAGAATGTGACAGTGGCAGTTCAATGGTTGAATTCTCACCTTCCATGCAGGAGACTGGGGGTTCATTTCCTGGCCAATGCATCTCATGAGCAGTCAGCAGAGGCTTACACAATGCTATGTTGCTTAAAGTTTTCCAGACTAAGACAGACTGGAAAGAAGGGCCTGGAGATCTACTTTTGAAAACTAGCCAGGAAAAACCCTATGGATTGCAATGTCCAATCCCACTATGCATGAGGTGCCCATGACTCAAGAGTCAACTCCACAGTAGCTAGCAACAATATGAACAATTATTCTGGAAGTAATGCAAAAAATGATTTGGATGGAGGTAATATTAAAGTTGGGAGCTCTGCTAGCATAGTGCCTAAGGCACTTGACTGCTAACCAGAAGGCTGGTGGTTCAAACCCACCAGCCACTCCTTGGAAAGAAGATGGGGCAATCTACTTCCATAGTGATACTGCCTCGGAAACCCAAGGTGGGGTCGCTATGAGTCAAGTCTGACTCAATGGCACATAACAATAACAACAATATTAAAGTCAAAGACCAATGGTTTATTGTAATATTCCAAATGTTCACTTACTCACTAGTTCCTAAGTCTCTTCTCTGGATTTGTAATGAGAGAGAGTAGTTGGAGAGGATATGCAAATACTTTGTAACTCCTGCTTGGGTGGAGGCTGCTTTCTCTTCCCTTCACTGGTATAAAGTAGCTCCTGGGTTGGCATGCTCCAGGCAGTGCCCTGTGAAATTCGGAGAAAATACCGGGTGAGCAGGAGGCTGTCAATAGTGTTTCCTGCTTCACATGGAGAGCTTTGTTTGAAGATGTTTCAGAGTTCAAAAGTAGACTGAAAACAACAGAGACACAAAATGAAATTACTCTTTACAAGAAATACAGGTGCAATAAAATGGAAATACACTTGATTTAACACAACAAATGTCCTGAAGATTTCTAAAGGCTACTGAGTAGATTTAAGAAAATTAAAACAAATCAGTGAGAGCCAAAGTACGCCAAAGTACGACTTTGAGTATATCCCACCTGAATTTAGAGATTATTTCAAGAACAGATTTGATATATTGAATACTAAGACCAAAGACCAGGGAGCTCTGGTAGCATAGTGGCTAAGACACTTGCCTGCTAACCAGACGGCTGGCAGTTCAAACCCACCAGCCACTCCTCGGAAGGAAGGTTGGGCAATCCTACTTCCATAGTGATACTGCCTTGGAAACCCAAGGAAGGGTCACTATGAGTTGGGGCCGACTCGACAGCATACAACAACAACAACAACAAGACCAAAGACCAGACAAGTTGTGGGATGACACCAAGAACACCATTCATGAAGAAAGCAAAAGACCACTAAAAAGATGGAAAAGGAAAAGAAAGACTAAAATAGATGTCAGAAGAGACTCTGAAACCTGCTCTTGAATGTAGAGTAGTTAAAGCAAAAGGAAGAAGTGAAGTAAAAGAGCTAAACAGGATATTTCAAAGGGTGGCTCAAGAAGACAAAATGAAGTATTATAATGAAATGTTCAAAGACCTGGAATTAAAATAAAAAGGGAAGAATACACTTGGCATTTCTCAAGCTGAAAGAACTGAAGGAAAAATTCAAGCCTCGAGTTGCAATATTCAGGAATTCTTTGGGCAAAATATTGAATAATGCAGGAAGCATCAAAAGAAGATGGAAGGAATATATAGAGTCACTGTACCAAGAAGAATTGGTCAACGTCCAATCATTTTCAGGAGGTAGCATGTGATTAAAAGCCAATGGTGCTGAAGGAAGAAGTCTAAATTGTACTCAAGGAATTGGCAAAAATAAGGCTCCAGGAAGTGACAGAATACTAATGGAGATGTTTCAACAAACAAATATAACACTGGAAGTATTCATTCACCTATGCCAAGAAATTAGGAAGATAGCTCCCTGGCTAACTGACGGAGAGCAATCCATATTTGTGCCCATTCAAAGAAGGGTGATCCAACAGAGTACAAAAATTGTTGAACAATATCATAATATCACGCAAAAGTAAAATTTTGCTGAAGATAATTAAACATTGTTCACAGCAGTACATCAACAGCCAGAATTTCAAGTTGAATTCAGAGGAGGACATGGAATGAGGAATATCATTGATGATGTCAGATGGATCTTGGCTGAAAGCAGAGAATTGCAGAAAGGCATTACCTATGCTTTATTGACCATGCAATGACATCTGACTGGGCAGATCATGGGAAATTATGGATAATATTGCAAAGAATGGGAATTCTACAACACTTAATAGTGCTTATGTAGAGCTTGTACATAGACAAAAAAAGCAGTTGTTTGAAGAGAACAAAGGGATGCTGCATAGTTTTAAATCAGGAAAGGTATGCATCAAGGTTGTACCCTTTCACCATACTTATTCCATTTGTATTCTGAGAATATCATCCAAGAAGCTGTACTATGTGAAGAAGAACATGGCACTAGGACTAGAGGAAGGTTCATTAAAAACCTGTGATATACAGATGACAACCCTACTTGCTGAAAGTGAAGATGATTTGAAACACTTACTGGTGAAAATCAAAGACTACAGTCCTCAGTATGAATTACACCTCAACAACAACAAGAAAAAATCCTCACAAATGGACCAATAAGCAACATCATGATAAATAGAGAAATGATTGAAGATGTCAAAGATTTCATTTTACTTGGATCCACCATCAATGTCCATGGAAGCAGTAGTCAAGAAATCAAATGATGTATTGCATTGAACAGATCTGCTGCAAAAGACTTCTTTAAAGTATTTTAAAGCAAATATTGCATGAGACCACTACTGTAAAAAGTCAAGAAAAGCTTTACATATAGAAAACTTAGAAATTTACTGGGGTGGAAAGGGAAGAGAAAGTAAATCACTAACTACAGAGTTGTTGTTGTTGTTGTTATTTGCCATCAAGTCGGCCCCGACTCATAGCGACCCCTCCTTGGGTTTCCGAGGCAGTATCACTACGGAAGTAGGAAT
>NW_006921645.1:9342876-9353159 GCF_000298275.1 Orycteropus afer afer | reverse complement strand
TTTGTCCTACTGTGGTGACATGTAGACGTGAGTTTTGAGGCTGAGCCTCTGGTGTTTAAAACCCAGCGAGATGCACCTGGTGCATAGGAAACAGCCCAGTTTACAGACTGAGACAGACTAGGAAGAAGGAAGAGGCCGTCCACTTCTGAAAGAATTGGCCAGGGAAAACCTTATGAATAGCAAAGAAACACTGTTTGAACACTTCTTAGCAATAATCAAACACCTTGAGGAAATGGGTTTCTGGGCCTGGGAGACACCACTATGGTTATTTGACATAATATAGTACACAAAGACAATGTTCTACATACTATTTGGTGAATAGCTATTAGGATCTCAAAAGCTTACAGGTGGTCTCTCTCAGTCTGGAGCAAAGATGAATGAAGAAAATCAAAGACACAAGGAAATAATTAGTCCAAAGAACTAAGGGCCTACGTGAATTCCAGCCTCCATGACCCTGAGACCAGAAGAATTAGATGGTGCCTGACTACCATTGCTGACCATTCTGAAAGGTATCACAACAGGACTTCCTGGATAGAGCAGGAGAAAACTGTGGAACAAAACTCAAAATCATAAAGATTAGGCTTACTGATAGACACTGGTGGAACCCCCAAGACTATGGCCCTTAGGTACCCTTCAAGCCTAGAACTGTACACATGCTTGTGGCTCAACTTTCAATCAAATGATAGACAGGGTTATAATGTGTACAATAACACCAGGAAGGTGCCCTCTTATTAGAACAATCAACCATAGGAGATCAAAAGGGCAGCATTTGTCCAGGGTTAAATCTCAGAAAGCCAGAACGAATAGGAGAGAAGGACAAAGGGAAATAGTAATCAATCACAGGAAGGATGTGGAAAGAGTGCTGTTACATTGTGGGGACTGCAATCAATGTCACAAAACACAGTGTGTACGAATTATTGAATTGAAAACCAAGTTGCTCTGTAAACTTTCACACAAATCACACATAAAGTGTTAAAAAGCAAAGATGTCACCTTGAGGACTAAGGTGTGCCTGACTTAAACCATGTTATTTTCAATTGTCTTATATTCATGTGAAAGTTGACAACGAATAAGAAAGACCAAAGAAGAATTGACACATTTGAATTATGGTGTTGGTGAAGAATACAAAAATACCATGGGCTGCCAGAAGAACGAACAACTGTGTCTTGGAAGAAATACAGCCAGAATGTTCCTTAGAAGTGAGGATGGTGCGACTTTATCACAAGTACTTTGAATGTGTTATCGGGGGGGGGCCAGTCCCTGGAGAAGGACATGATGCTTGACAAAGTGGAAGGTCAGCATAAAAGAGGAAGATCCTCAGTGAGATCAATTGGCCCAGTGACTACACTGACTACATTAGGCTCGAGCATAGTCAGGATTGTGAGGATGGTGCAGGAACAGGCAGTGCTTTGTTTTGTTTTAGTAGGGCTGCTGTGAGTCAGAACCAACTTGAGGGCACGTAACAACAACAACTGAGCTGGTTAAGCAAAAATGGAGTTAGAAAAAGAGAGGAAGAAGGCTGGTGAAAGAGGTTGAGAGAGTGGATGTGCTCATATAAGCGTAACCACCTGTACTCCAGGGGTGATAAGTGGCATGGTCTGTGCAGATTTGATAGAAGTGCTTTGAGCACCAATTAAAAACTCAACATAGGATAGAGGTCTAACTGGAGAGAGAACCCCAATCTCTTCCTTCCCTACCCCCAGTTCTCACCTCTGTACACTTTGCTCTCAGTGCTTCCATACAGAGAGAGAATGAGTCTAGACATATCTTGTGCTTGGTCCCACTGGTTAGTGGATTCATGGATTCTTACCCTCAATTTCCACATTCCTTCTGGAGCAGAAAGCATGGGAGAGAAGTGAGAGCAGAGCATTACACACACCAAATCCTCAGAGTGGCACAGTCACTCCCTGAAAGCAAATCCATTGCTGTTGAGTCAATTCTGATCCCATATGTTACAAAGTAGGACAGCTCCATAGGCTTTTCTTGGCTGTAATCTTTGTGGACACAGTCCTCCAAGGTTTTCTTCCACAGAGTGGGTTCAAACTGCCAACCTTAGGTTAGCAGACAATCACAAACCACTTGTACCACCCAGGGATCTTACTTCCTAAAATAAGACTTTTTAATATTGGTCTAGGCTACTTACTATGACCTAGGTGAGAACTTTACATGAGAGTGAGTAATCAATCAACAGATATTCATTAAGTGTCTCTGTTTCCACATTGCTGTAGGGGCTAAGCATATAGTCAAGATTCGGGCTGCAGACAACATTGTGAGGGTCTAAAGTGTTTTCTTTGACTTGAATTGGTGTATGTATGTATGTGTGTGTTCATTTAAATGCTTTTAAGTGGTGCAAACATGTACCAGTTAATCACAGTCATCTTAACTCAGCCATTACTTTACTTGCCATTCATATGATGAGAAGAGACCTCTACACATAAAAGTATTGTGTCCCGTCAATTTAAGGTGTGAGTACAGATTTGAACAGTGTCTAAGGCAGCAGGCACCTGAGAAAGCTACAGGGCGTAGTTGTGAGGCTTTGAGGCAGCAAATTTGCTCTATAAAGTCTAAATGGTTAAAAGACCATTGAACTTTTGCTTGTGCTGAATATAGCTTTCACTTGGAGAGAGCTTTGGACTTTGGTTCTTAGATAAGTGAAAGTTCAGAGGAAATAAGTGATTGGAATGACTAAAAAGAATGCTTTCAAAATGGATTTCCAGTGTTTGGTTCACAGTGAGATGAGATGGGGTGAACATCAATTACTCAGACCAGAGATTCTCTTCTCAGCTGACTTCATCTTTCTTCTGATTCATTCTCAGCATTCTTCTAAGCTGAGGATAGGCTGGAGCCAGCACTCTGAGCAGTTACCTAGACCTTATGCTTCTTGCTCATGTGTACTCATGTCCTTTCATTCATCCAGTCATACATTCAATAAGTGTTTACTGAGCACCTACTATGTGTCAGGCACTGTCCTAGATACTGAGGATATTCTTACAGGAGGGAATAAAACAGACACAAGTTCTTGCCCTTATGGTGCTTAAATTGTGGTATGGCATGCACACTGTGTTTGTGGGTGGTTGTGGGGGGTATATATCAAAATAAATAAATCAGTAAATTACGTACTGTGTCAGAAGGATTTAGAAGACCATGCAGAACAAATAAAGCTGGGGAACAGGATAGGGCATGCCAGTGGTGTGAGTGGAGACATGAAATTTAAAATAAGGTGATGAAGGAAGACCTTACTGAAAAGGTGATGTTTGAGTCAAGATCTGAAAGAAGTGAGGGAGTTCACAGAGTGGACATCAGGAGGAAAACATTCCAGGCAGAGGGAATATTCAGAGCAAAGTCCCTGAGGCAGAAACAGACCTGCTGTTTCTGGGGAACAGAGAGTAGGCCAGTGGAGACAGAGAATGAGATGGGCAAAGAAGTAGAACAGGAGAGGAACAGGAGAAAGAATATGTAAACCATGTTGGTGAGGGCTTTGTCACTTGTTCTGATGGATACAGGAACCCTTTGAGATTTCGAGCAGAGGAGCATACTCTGGCTTATTTTTTATTAGAATCATTCTAATAGATAGTAAGTGAGAGGTGAGAGGTGCAAATGGCTAATGTGCATGAACCTATGCAGAAGTGACTCAGAAGAAAGGATTGGTGAGTAACTTCAGAAAATGTAGTCACTGAAAACCCTATGGAGCACAGTTCTACTGTGGCACACATGAGATCACCATCCATTGGAAATGACTTAACAGGTTTAATAGGTCGTAGGGGGAATGGTGAAATTGAGGATTGCGTTGGAGGCAATGCAGTGGTCCAGGTGTGAGATGATCATACCAGCTGTGGCGAGAAGGGCTAGAATATGGACATGTCTGAAGGCAGAGGGACCATGCACCTCCTCCTCACTGTAGTCTCTCTTGAGGATAGGGTAGGTGGGGATTTCATTCTGCTGATCGTGTGCCAAGAACTGTCCTATGTGCCTCAAGAACATTATCTCATTTATTCTCTGGCAACCTGTTGAGGTAGATAGGTTTTTTTTTTCCCCCTCCTATTTTACAGAAGAAGTTGAAACCTAAAGAGGTGAATATTTGGCCCACTCAGCCTATAAAGGGCAGGCATGGCCTGCCCTTCTAAACTCACCACCCTTACCCAAAATGAAGATTTGGTCATTTCTGTTTCTAACGAAGAATGTTGGTGCTTTGCTGAGGTGAGATCAGGTATGACTCAGCTGGGTGTGTCTAAAAGATGGGCCTTTACGGAGCCCAGAGGGTCTCTTTGTGTGTCCACTTGTCGAGTAGTTCCACAAATGCTGAGAGGGGCCAGTGAAGGTCCTTCTGATCTTCCTTTATCCTGTACACCCTGTGGTAGTTATGTTTGTGTGTCAACTTGGCTGGGCCTGGTTGTGTGGCTGGGCAGTCCCCATGATGAGACTGGTAATCAACTTCATGGTGGAATCTGCTGTGAGCAGCTGAGTAGCTGCTTCCCATATATAAGTAATAGTTTTGGGAATGGTCTCTAGCCTATGGCACTCTTAGACCCTGCATGTAGCCGTGTCCTTGCTCAGCAGCCTGCTATGCTCTGCTGACCTTGGGACTTTCAATGGACTTAAGTTAATGGTCTGCCACGTGGTATGGTAACATGGGACTCTGCCTTTTTACTTGTCAACCTTGGGGCTTCTCAGCCTCAACAGCCAGCAGCTGTCTGAATGAAAAAAAGGCTCTAGCTCCAGTGGGCCGGGAGCAGGAGGCAGAGCTGGACCCCAAGGTTGAGGGGCTTTCACCCAGCCCTAGAGCCTGGCACTTTGAACTTGGACTTAAAGCCTCCAAATTGTAAGAGTAAACTCCTGTTTGTTAAGGCCATCCCATTTGTGGTATATTCCTGTTAGAGTGGTACTAGGTAAACAGAACACACCCCTACTCCCTGGCCCACCCATGCTATGGCCTAAGGAACCTGCCCAGCCAACTACAGCTGCTCTCTGAAGCAGGCTTCTCTTGGTCATGCTTTACTTAGGAGCTTTGGTAGCATAGTACCTAAGGCACTTGACTGCTAACTAGAAGGCTGGCAGTTCAAACCCACCAGCCATTCCTTGGAAGGAAGGTTGGGCAATCTACTTCCGTAGTGATACTGACTTGGAAACCGAAGGAGGGGTTGCTTTGAGTTGGGGCCGACTTGACAGCACATAACAAAAACAACAACATGCTTTATTTTCAGCTGGCCCTTGAATTTCACTCTAACCAAAAGCCTTCACCAAGCCACAATTTAATTCTACTCTTTCCTGAAATAGGAACTAATTCCTAAAGAAATAGCAGGCCATTTTGTACCAACATCTAAACTTACACATGTAACAAGAAGTTGATTAGGTTTTCCTGTTCACCCAGAACAGGTGACTAAGGCTGAACTGAAATCAAAGAGATGCTAAGCCCTGCATGTGCTAGAGAGAGCTGCCAACATTTAGGACCATCCTAGCCTGTTTTCAGTAGTCACTGCCCCCAACCCTCCCCAGTGTAGATACGAGGAAGGATGGGAAAGGAGAGAAACAGCAAGGTGAAGTCACCATAACACATGGTTCATTATGAGAGGCAGATCCCTCAACATCTTCTGTTCTCCAATCCCCCAAGTCAAGTGAGGGAGTTCAACTGGTGATGTTTATAAGAAGAAGTTCACATTTCAACTCCTAGATTAAATGATGCATATATGGTTAACTTTATGATCTGTTCCTATGCCTGAAAGAGCAGCAGAGAAAATTAGGAAGAGAGGGCATTGTGAATATAAGGGTTGCCCAGGAATAGCCTGTGTGTCTATGTTTTGGTGTATCAAGGAGTCAGGAGTTTCCCAAATGTCTAAAGGACAATGTATTTGAGATCTCTTTCTTCTTTTGAAAGAAGACTATGGAGTGTGATGTGGCAAGAGATAAGACTCGAGTAGCATCCCCCATCTCAGGGAATTATGTTAGGGTGGACCCAAAGAAGTGCCACTTATATCCTGTAGAGAGGCATGTTGGTGACAGCTGGGGGCCACCCACAGAGAGTTCGGTACTGATGGTGACATTCTTCTTCTGCTGTCTTCCCACCCCTGACACCAGAGCAGCCAGATCTTGAAGGTAGTGGGGAGGCCTCATGGGCTAGAACTCTCATTCCAAGCAGTCAGGATCCCAGTCGAACTTGCTTAGTGGGGAGGGGAGCAGACAGTATTTAAATTAAGTTTGAGATTGAAGTTTTAAAACATGCCTGGCTTTTAATAACCCAAAGTGATCAGAAAGTGATGAAATATGACCAAGATGTTAAGGTATGAGCATGGGAAATTTGATGAGACTGGATGAAAGGGAATGAATGGAGAAAATTCATGTTTATATTCTACCAGGTTGAGATTGCTCAATGGACTAGTTGCACACATTTTACAAGGTTACTGAAGCAGAACTAATATGAGAGAAATATCTGTTACTCAAATGTGCCCTGCACCCACCTAAATAGTAGGGTGCGTTGTGCACCTGGCAGCACCTGGATTTGCTTGTCTGTGTGGGCGGCATTGACCCCTGAGTGTGTCCAGCCACAGCAGAGAATTTAATGCCACCCCAGTCACAGAAACAAGTGTGCATGTGTTTCAAAAACATTTAGTGAATATGGATTGATTAGTTAAATGAATAATTAAAGTATAAAAAGCAAGAAGAAACAAAAGGCAGGCTTTCCTAAGCATCTTAAAATTGGGAAAACTCCAAAGTGGGGAGCAGGCAGCCAGTGATATGACACTAGCCACTTCCACTTTGGAAAATGTTCCTGGGAGGCCCATTGTAATTATAAATTCTATGGGATATTTGGAACAATGACAGCCATGGGAGCTGCCTGGATTTTTAATTCTCTGGAGTCAAGGCCATTCCCAGGCAGCTGGGAACTGACCATTAAGGGCATCTCAGTGTATTTGTTGTTATTTTGTGCCATTGAGCCAATCCCAACTCATTGTGACCACGTAAGACAGAGTAGAACTTCCCCGTAGGGTTTCCCAGGTTGTAATCTTTACTGTAGTGGATTGCTAGGTCTTTTCTCTTGTGGAGCCACTGGTGGGTTTGAACTGCTAATCTTTTCGGTTAGCAGCTGAGCTCTTAACTAGTGTGCTATAGATCTTCCTATGACTGCATTGAGGGCTTTTGTTTCCTCTTTTTTTTTTTAAAGATGGCAAATATATTTCTAATTCCCCAATTCCTTTCCTTTTTAATAGAATAACTGACTTCCTTGCATATTGTGTTTCATCCACAGTGAAGGTATTTTCTCATGCCTGTAATCATAGTACAGATATAATCTTGGTCTTGAAACATAGGCTTCAAATTACTTCTGTTCATGTTATTGTTGTTGTTATTTGCCATCGAGATGGGCCCCGACTCATAGCGACCCCTCCTTGGGTTTCCGAGGCAGTTATCACTACGGAAGTAGGATTGCCCAAACTTCCTTCCGAGGAGTGGCATAGCTATATATTATTTTATTGTAAATGTCATGAAAATAAACTATTGTTAAATAATTATTAATATTTTAAATGTTATACTGCATCAAACGTGTTCATATGTATAGAATTTCCTCCTTTAGAGTTATGTTATGAAGATATTAGGGTGCTGTCTATTATTACCCAGTGTGGTCCTGTCCTCTTAGGTAGTCTGGCCTTACACAATGTGAGCTTTGTTATACTGCATTGAACATGTTCATATGTATAGAATTTCCTGCTTTAGAGTTATGTTATGAAGATATATTCCCAGATGTCAGGGTTAAGGTGGTGACTATTATTGCCCAGTGTGGTCCTGTCCTGTCAGGTAGTCTGGCCTTATACAATGTGAGCTTTGTAACAGGGGTGATCACTGGAGGTGTAGGTAGGATGCTCCATGAAGGCACGTCATAGGCAGAACCACACAGTATAGGAGACAGGAAAGCTTGAATATTTGTGGGCAATTTGTTGACCAGAACAAGGAGCTTGAAGGCACTCTTTAGGTCCAAGAATTTGGGGTGAAGCAGGGTTGACATTTCATATCTTATATAGACCATTGATTTATCTCTTTCACTGACTGGTGCTCAATTATGGTTAAATTCTTAAAGGCCCACTTATTGTTTGTTACTGTAAAACCTACTGCCTCAGGTAAGATTGAATCCAAGTCACCTTAAATCTTTTTAAAGAAATAATGCCTGTGCTTAGACCTGCGATGGGTCCCATGGGGGAGGGAAAAAGTGGAACACACACCATCTTTGCTTTGATGAAGCTTCCTTCCTTCCTCTCATTACTCACTGGGTGCTGCTCTATGGCAGTAACAAGGATCATCATGACTTCTGAGCACTCACTCTGAGCCAGGAACTGTTATAAATATCACTATCTCATTTAACCTTCACAGCAATCCTATGAAGTAGGGTAATGATTGCCCTTGTTTTACAAAGGAGGAAACTGAGGCACAAGGCGCAGAAGCTAAATAACTTGCCTGAGGTCCCATATGTAATAAGTGGCTATATCAGGCCATGAAGGTGGAAAACTGACTAAGACAAAGTCTTTGGGAGTAAGGGGCTCACATAGTGTGTGCGTGCATGTATGCATGCGTGTGCACATGTATGTGTAAGGTAGTAACACACTAGTAAGTAGACAGAAGAAAACTTATAGGGACATTGAGAGCTTAGAAGGAGAAACCAAACACCAAGCCCACAGAGAGTCTATTCCAACTCACAGTGCCCCTTTAGGACAGAGTAGAACTACCTCATAGTGTTTCCAAGGCTGTAAAGTTTCATGAAAATAGACTGCCTTATCTTTCTCCTGCAGAGTGGCTGGTGGGTTCAAACTGTGGACCTTTTGGTTTAGAAGGAGAGGGAAGAGTCAAAAAAATTTCCTGTAAGAAATGATGACCAAGCTAAGCTTTTAAGGAGAAACAGGAGTTAGATCAGAGAAGGTTACCCAATGGTTAAATACATAAAAGGTTAACTCAGAAAAGATTAAATTATCATTTAAGACTGAAATGTCTGGTGCAAAAATGTAGGACTTAAGCTCTCTGTGATAGTTGGCAGAGTGGGCAGGTATAGGGCCTATACTGGCTGGCTGTGCCCAGGTCTCTGGGATAGCCTGAGATGGGTCAGACAGGCCACCAGAGCATTCTGGCCATAGGAGAAGGCAGGGAGATGCCTTTTGTTTTGTGCCATAAATATGCATTACATTTAATCAATTAGAAGAATATGCTCTATTTCCTTGATTCTAAGACACTGCTGATTTAAGATACATCATTAATTTAATAATAATAGTTGTTTTGGGAAAAATGCACATATCATATAAAATCATATCACATTATCATGTCAGGGTCAGGGTATGCAAACACATTTGAAATATGTTAAAATGTGAGAAACTATATATTAATATCAAGAAAAAAATGTAGAAAATTTATAAAATACAGAAAACACATAGAAGAAAGCATGAAAATCATATATGATGTTACTACCCAGAGAGGAACATTATCATTTTGTACATACGTTTTACATCACTGATATAAATATATAAATATCCAAATTTTATATAAAATTAATGTTTCTAGTTTTGACTTATTATCACGTTATGAACATTTTCTCATGACATGAAGACTGTTTTCCAAGCTACGTTTTTGTGGATATATCATATCATATTCACATAAATTTCTTAAATTTTCCATTATTGTTGGATACTTATTGGGCCTAGTTTTTTATTTTTTTGCTGTTGTATATAATTCTATGATGAAAATCTTTGTATAGATATTTTTGCCATATCATCATCCCAAAGGATGGTTCAAGTTTTGTCCTGAAGTACAATGCTGTCAGTGATAGGATAATATCCATATGCCTATAAACAAGACCAGTTAATACTACTATTATTCAAATTTACGTACCAACCACCAAAGCCAAAGATGAGGAAATTGAAGATTTTTACCAACTTCTGCAGTCTAAAATTGACCAAACATGTAATCAAGATGTGTTAATTATTGCTGGTGATTGGAATGCAAAAGTTTGAAATAAAGAAGAATCACCAGTAGTTGGAAAATTTGGCTTGGTGACAGAAATAACACTGGAGATCACATGATAGAATTTTGCAAGACCAATGACTTATTCATTGCAAATACTTTTTCAACAGCACAAACATTGGCTATTCACATGAACTTCACCAGATGGAGTGCACAGGAATCAGACTGACTACATCTGTGACAAAAGGTATGGAAAAGCTAAGTATTTTCAGCCAAAACCAGGCCAGGAGCTGATTGTGGAACAGACCATCAACTGCTCATATGCAAGTTGAACTTGAAGTTGAAGACAATTAA
>NW_006921645.1:9342241-9342776 GCF_000298275.1 Orycteropus afer afer | reverse complement strand
GGCAGTATCACTACGGAAGTAGGAATGCCCAACCTTCCTTCTGAGGAGTGGCTGGTGGGTTTGAACCGCCAGCCTTCTGGTTAGCAGTCAAGTACCTTAGGCACTATGCTACCAGAGTAGGCATGTATTAATTTGGGTGAAGGGATTCAGTAAACAATAAAGGGGAGGTCATCAAAAAATGATTAAAGTAGAGGAAGACACTGAGAGGAGCACAAGATTTAAGGCAACAAAGATAAATACTATATTACATACACAATCCTACAATAACAGTAATAACAATAATCTACAAGTAGATATATAGATAGACACTAAAACTGAGTAGAGGTGGGAAGGTGAATAAGACTACATACACAATAGAGGATATTTCTACATATACATTTATTTGTGCTGCAAATAAATCTACAAACTTAGCAGAGCACACAGGGGACACAGTTATGAACACTTGTTGTTGTTGTTGTTGTTAAGTGCCGTCGAGTCGTTTCCGACTCATAGCGACCCCATGCACAGCAGAACGAAACACTGCCCGATCCTGCAC
>NW_006921645.1:9313873-9337747 GCF_000298275.1 Orycteropus afer afer | reverse complement strand
AGATTTGATGCATTGAACACCAATGACCAAAAACCAGAGGAGTTGTGAGATGACATCAAGAACATCATCCAAGAAGAAAGCAAAACGTCATTAAAAAGACAGGAAAAGAAGAAAAGACTAACATGTATGTCAGAAGAGACTCTGAAACTTGCTCTTGAACAGAGAGTGGCTAAAGAAAATGGAAGAAATGACAAGATAAAAGAGCTGAATAGAAGATTTCAAAGAGCAGCTCGAAAAGACATAATGAAGATATAATGAAAATAATGAAATGTGCAAAGACCTGGAGTTAGAAAGCCAAAAGAGAAGAGCATGCTCAGCATTTCTCAAGCTGAAAGAACTGAGGAAAAAAACTTAAGCCTCGAGTTGAAATATTGAAAGATTCTATGGGCAAAATATTGAATGATGCAGGAAACATCGAAAGAAGAGGGAAGGAATACACAGAGGCATTGTACCAAAAAGAATCGGTCAATGTTCATCCATTTCAGGAGGTGGCATATGATCAAGAACCAATGGTATCGAAGGAAGAAGTCGAAGCTGCACTGAAGGAACTGGCAAAAAACAAGGCTCCAGGAATTGACAGAAAACCCATTGAGATGTTTCAATAAATGGATGTTGCACTGGAGGCACTCAATCAACTATGCCAGGAGATTTGGAAGACAGCTACCTGGCCAACTGACTGGAAGAGATCCATATTTGTACCCATTCCAAAGAAAGATGAACCCACACAATGTGGAGATTGTCGAATAATATCATTAATATCACACCGAAGTAAAATCTTACCGAAGATAATTCAAAAATGGTTGCAGCAATATATTGATAGAGAACTTCCATAAACACAAGCTGGATTCAGAAGAGGATGTGGAATGAGGGATATCATTGCTGGTGTCAGATGGATCTTGGCTCAAGTAAAGAATAGCAGAAAGGTGTTTACCTGTGTTTTATTGACTATGCAAAAGCATTATATTGTGTAGCTCATAACAAATTATGGGTAACATTGAGAAGAATGGCAATTCCCAAACACTTGATTGTACTCATGAGGAACCTGTACATAGACTAGGAGGATGTTGTTCAAACTGAACAAGGGGACACTGCATGGTTTAAAATCAAGAAGGGAGTATGTCAGGGTTATATCCTTTCACCATTATTATTCAATCTGTATGCTGAGCAAATAATCCAAGAAGCTGTATTATATGAAGAAGAACATGGCATGAGGATTGCAGGAAGAATCATTAACAACCTGTGATACACTGACAACACACTTTGCTTGCTGAAAGTGAGGATGACTTGAAGCACTTACTGATGAAGATTGAAGACTACAGTCTGAGGTATGGATTATACCTCAACATAAAGAAAACAAAAATCCACACAACTGGACCAATAAGCAGCATCACGATGAATGGAGAAAAGACTGAAATTGTCAAAGACTTCATATTACTTTGTTCTACAATCAACACCAATGGAAGCAGCAGTCAAGACATCAGAACATGTGTAGCACTGGGCAAATTGGCTGTAAAAGACCTCTTTCAAGTGCTGAAGAGCAAAGATGTCTCCTTGAAGACTAAGGTGCACCTGACACAAGCCATGGTATTTTCAATCGCCTCATATGTATGTGAGAGCTGGACAATGAATAAGGAAGACCGAAGAACTGATGCCTTTGAGTTGCGATGTTGACAAAGAATGCTGAAAGTACCATGGACTGCTAAAAGAGCTAACAAATCTGTCCTGGAATAAGTGCAGCCAGAATGCCTCTTGGAAGTAAGAATGGCCAGACTTTGTCTCACCTGCTTTGGTCATGTTCTCAGAAGGAACCATTCCCTGGAGAAGGATGTCATGGTTGGTAAGGTGGAGGGTCAACAAAAGAGGGGAAGGCCCTCAATGAGATGGATTGACACAGTGGCTGCAACAATGGGCTCAGATATAGCAAGATCGTAGAGTTGGTGCAGGACTGGGCAGTGTTTCATTCTGCTGGGCATGGGGTCCCTCTGAGTCAGAGATGACTCATCAGCACTTAACACCAACAACGTTTGCCACATTGTGGATTATTTACTGAGTGTTAATTCCAAGATTTGGAGTTGGTGAAACAGAGGATATAATCATTTTTATATTCTTGATACAAAAAAAAAAAAAAAAAAATTCCAGCAATTTTTGCTATTTCAACAACTTTAGTCATTATCACCTTTTCTAACCTGGACACTGATTTCAGATATAATATAATCAATAGAGGTAAAAGAAAACTATAATTTCCCTCTCCTGGATACAATAGACAAGTTAACATTGTCCAAAGATAGGGTATTTTCTGCTTTTTTTTTTTTTTTTTATTATTATTATTTGTTTTGCATTTTAGCTCCGAAACAATGGCTACTGGTCAGTTACAGAAGGATCTCTGGTGGCGTAGTGGGTAAGACTATTTGGCTTCTAAGCAGAAGGTCAGAGGGTCAAACCCACCAGCAGCTCAGAGGGAGTAAGACGAGGCAATCTATTTCCGTAAAGATTTACAGTCTTGGAAACAAAATGGGGGTTACTAATATTTGGAAATGACTTGATTCCAGTGGGTTTTTCAGAAACAGAAGTGAGATAAATTATAAGAGATAATTCCAGTGTCCCAGTATCTGCCATGGTATTGCACTGGGGCTCTGGTTGAGGGGTGGGCTTGGGTTATGTTGTCCCTGCCATTTATAAAGGATCCCCACTGCCATTGCCAGATCAAGTCCCCTCACAAGGATGGATGGAACCTCAGTTCTGACCCTTATTGGGCTGATCTAAACAATGACTGGCTGCAACATTTACAGCAAAAGCCTGGATGGAGATCCAAAGTCCAGGTCACACATACCTCACTGCTTACATTGCCCCCAGCTCCATGGACTCAGATTAGAAAGTGGTGAATGGTGATGGTTATACAACACATAAATACAATTAATATCAGCAAGTTGAACATGTACAGAATGTTGGAATGCCAAATGTTTTGTTACATATATATTTACCATGCACAGAAAAAGTTGTGCAGAAGTCTCACTTGGAAAGGCTTTCCTCACTCAGGGAGAGGGCTATACTTTTGCTTCTTCTTCTGGATTCCATTCCTAAAGAGTTCACTTCACTTCAGACTTTAGATCTTAAGTTTCACCTTGCACATTAGGTAGCATAATGTTTTCAACAGAGTTTGTATATGCCTAATTTCTGGATTCATCTTAGTTTTAAGACATGAGCTAAAAGGTAGGAGTTTGAATTTTGTTTAGATTATGCTTTGTTTTAACCTTACTCTTCGGAACACTATCTTTAATATGCATCTATATGTCACATATATTGTGTTACATTGTTTCCACATAACCATACTTGACACCACATTTGACAATGTCAGCATTCACAGTGGTTCCTCAATACATTTGACAGTATCAGCCCTTAAAATGTTTTCACAATACTTATATGTAACCACATTTGACAGGATCAGCTGTTGAAATATTCCACAAAACTATGTATTTACTATTTTCACAATATCTATACACAGTGACTGTTCATTCATTCGACACCTTTTTTTTTTTTTTTTGAAAGCCTATGAAACATGTAAGGAGCTCTGGTGGTGCAGTGCCTAAAGCATTTGACTGCTAATCAGAAGGTTGGCTGTTCAAGCCCACCAGCCACTCTGCAGAAGGAAGATGGGGCAATCTACTTCTATAAAGATTCACTGCCTTGCAAACCCAAACGGGTTGCTATGAGTCAGAATCAACCCAATGGCAGTGGGTTTGGTAAGAAACATGTGGGGTCACCATAAGTCAGCAGTGGGTTTGTTTGTTTTTTTTAATGAAATGCTGTGATAGACTTTATTTATTTATTTTGATATTGACTACAAAGATTGCTGTAATGTAACTGAAACTTTTAAAAAATTTTTATTTCACCAAGAAATTCAATAACTGATAATCAGCATTTGTTGAGGTCTTTCTTTATGTCAGGCATTTTACCCAAGTGGTTTTCATGCAGTAACACATTTAATCCTTCCACCCACCCTAAGAGCTGTTGTTCTTAGGTGTTGTCGAATTGGTTCCAACTCAAAATGACCATACGTACAACAGAATGAAACACTGCCTGGTCCTGCGATTATTGCTATGTGTGAGCCCATTGTTGCTGCCATTGTGTCAATTCATCTCATGAGGTTCTTCCTCTTTTTCACTGGCCAATACTTTATCAAGCATGATATCCTTCCCAGGACTGGTCCCTCCTGATAACATGTCTAAAGTGTGTGAGACAAAGTCTTGCAATCTTTGCTTCTAAGGAGCATGCAGGCCATATTTCTTCCATGACAGATATGGTTGTTCTTCTGGCAATCCACAATGTAGTCCATAATCTTCACCAACTCCATAATTCAAATGCATCAATTCTTCTGTGGTCTTCCTTATTCATTGTTCGGCTTTCACATACATATGAGGCAATTGAAAATATCATGGCATGGGTCAGGCACACCTTAGTCCTCAACGTGATGGCTTTGTTTTTGACATTTTCAAGAGTTCTTTTTGCAGATTTTCCCAATGGAATAGATTGTTTGATTTCTTGACTGCTGTTTCTATAGGTGTTGATTGTAGATCTAAGTAAAATGAAATTCTTGGCAAATACAATTTTTTCTCTGTTTATCTTGATGTTTTTTGGTCCACTTGTGAGGATTTTCGTTTTCCTTATGTTGAGGTTTAATCCATACTGAAGGCTGTAGTCTTTGATCTTCATCAATAAATGCTTTAAGTCTTGTTTGTTTCAGCAAGCAAGATTGTGTCATCTGCATATCTCAGGTTGTTAATGAGTCTGCCCCCAATCCTGATGCCATGTTCTTCATCATATAGTCCAACTTCTCAGATTATTTGCTCAGCATACAGATTGAATAAGTATGATGAAAGGATATAACCCTGACGCATATCTTCTCCAATTTTAAACCATGCAGTGTCTCTTTGTTCTGTTTGAATGACTGCCTCTCAGCCTATGTACAGGTTCTTCATGAATGCAATTAAGTGTTCTGGAATTCCCATTTTTCACAATGTTATCTATAATTTGTTATGTTCTGCACAGTCAAATCATGATAAATAGAGAAAAGATTGAAGTTGTCAAGGATTTCATTTTACTTGGATCTACAATCTATGCCTATGGCAGCAGCATTCAAGAAATCAAATGATGAACTGCATTGGGCAAAGCTTCTGCAAAAGATCTTTTTAAGTGTTAAGTAGCAAAGATGTTACTTTGAAGGCTAAGGTGCATCTGACCCAAGCCATGGTATTTTCAATCACCTCATATGAATGTGAAAGCTGGACAATGGATAAGAAAGACCAAAGAAGAATTGATGCATTTGAATTATGGTGTTGGCAGAGGTTATTAAATATACCATGGACTGCCAGAAGAGCAAACAGATCTGACTTGGATGAAGTATAGCCAGAATGTTCCTTGGAAGCAAGAGTGGTGAGATTTCATCTCTCATAATTTGGTCATGTTGTCAGGAGGGACCCGTCCCTGAAGAGGGATATCATGATTGATAAAGTAGATGGTCAGCAACAAAAAGGAAGTCCCTCAGTGAGATGGATTGACGCAGTGGCTGCAACAATGAGCTCAAGTATAGCAACAATTTTGAGGATGACAAATGACAAATTTCATTCTGTTGTACACAGGGTCAAAATGAGTCAGAACTGACTTGGTAGAACTGAACAACACAGTCAGATGCCTTTACGTAGTAAATAAAACATGAGTAAACACCTTTCTCGTATTCATTGCTTTCACACAAAATCTATCTGACATTAGCAATGATTATCTTGTTCCATGTTCTCTTCTGAATTCACCTTGAACTTCTGGCAGTTCTCTCAATGTATTGCTGCAACTGTTTCTGAAAAGTCTTCAGCAAAATTTTACTGTTTTGTGATATTAATGATATGTTTGATAATTTCTGCATTCTGTTGGATCACTTTTCATTGGAATGGGCACAAATATGCATATTTTCCAATTGGTTGGCCTTTCAAATTTCTTGGCATAGATAAGTGTCACATCCATTTATTGAAACATCTCAGTGGGTATTCCATCAGTTCTTGGTGTCTTGTTTTTTGCCACTGTCTTCAGTGCAGCTTGGACTTCTTTTTTCAATACTATTAGCTCTTGATCATATGCTGAATATCCTGAAATGGTTCAACGTCAACCAATTCTTTTTGCTACAATGACCCTGTATATTCCTTCCATCTTCTTTTGATGCTTCACTCAATATTTTCTCCATAGAATCCTTCAATATTGCAACTCTAAGACGGAATTTTTTCTTCAATTCTTCCAGCTTGGGAAATACCAACTGTATTATTCCCTTTTCATTTTTTAACTCCAAGTATTTGCACATTTCCTTATAATACTTTATCTTCTCAAGCCATCCTTTAAAATCTGTTTAGTTGTTTTACTCCATCATTTCTTCCATTTGTTTGAGCTGTTCTACATTCAAAACCAAGTTTCAGAGTCTCTTCTGACATTCATTTTGGTCTTTTCTTTCTTTCCTGTCTTTTTAATGACCTTTCACTTTCTTCATGTTTGATTTGTTGATGTCATCCCACACCTAGTCTGGTGTTTGGTTGTCAATGTTTATTGCATCAAATCTATTCTTGAGATTGTTTGTAAATTCAGGGATATACTGAATACTGAAGATATACTGCCAGTCATACTTTGGCTCTCATGGACTTGTTTTAATTTTCTTCAGCTTCAACTTGAACTTCCATATGAGCAATTGATGATCTGTTCCGTGATGGGCCACTGGCCTTTTTCTGACTGATGATATTGATCTTTCCATCATCTCTTTCCACAGGTGTAGATTTGATTTCTGTGTATTCCAGGAATACACAGAGAAGGTCCATGTGTACTGTTGCTGTTTATGTTGAAAGAAGATATTTTTAATGAATAAGTTGTTGGTCTTTCAAAATTCTATCATACAATCTTTAGCATTGTTTTTATCACCAAAGCTATATTTTTCAACTACTAATTCTTCTTTGTTTCCAACTTTTGCATTCCAATCACTAGTTATTATCAATGCATCTTGATTGAAGGTTGGATTAATCTCAGACTACAGAAGTTGGTAAACATCTTCATTTCTTCATCTTTGGCATTAGTGGTAGGTACATAAATTTAAAGAATAGTCCTATTAACTGATCCTCCTTGTAGGCGTTTGGATATTATCCTATTACTGACAGCATTGTACTTCAGGACAGATCTTAAAGTAAGAGGTAGGTTATATTAATTTAGATGAGTGAACTGAGATACTAAATGAATAAGCATTTTTTTCCAAGTGCACTGTGCACTATGTGTTTATTATATTGATAACAGTGTGTGAGCAAAATGCTTTGGGAATAAACTATGGAGCCATCAACTGCCTGGGAGTATTGAAGGAAAGGTTCAGGAAAGGGAAATGTTTGAAAGGATTTGAAAGATTTAGTAGGAATTGAGTCCAGTGGAGAAGATGGGAAAATGCAACAAACAGTGTGTGTAAATTCCAGTGGCCATAGAAAGAGGTCACACTAATTGGGTCATAGGTCAAGTTTGTGGGCTGGAAGATATGTGGGACAGAAGCAGTATCGGGAAGGGATTTAATTGCTTCCTGAGGAATTTAGGCTTTATTTTATAGGCAAAGAAAAGTTTTAAGCCTTAAGTGACGTTGTCAGATTTGTATACTTGAATGTTCATTGTGGCTGCTGTTGGAGAAAGGTTTAGAAGGAGAGATGCTAGAGCTGGGAAGCCTGTCTCCAACCTCGGCTCCACCCCTGTGGAGAAGAGAGGGAAAAACAGAGAATCTGCTTTGGCATGTCGATCTCTCCCTTCTTTTCTTCCTCCTGAAGGAGAGCAGGGATTTCAATTTCCGTCCTCCTGTGCAGCTGCTGTTCAGAAGCCGTTCCATCTGTGCAGGGCTTATCTTGCTGCTGCTTCTGAGACGCTGAACCCCAGAGAGCCTCTTGAGTTCTATAAAGCCCACCTGGGGAGCACGTGCATCGATCCACCCCAAACCTCTTGAAGGCTCTCTGTAGACGCTGCACACAGAAGCTGCTAGTGCATGTTGTCTAGCCCTCGGTGATTCTGTTTTCTCAGTGCTGCTTCCAAGGTCCTTTATCCCATCCTACAAATATTTAACTTGAGAAATCAGCTGCTGCTAGATGATACGCAATGGGGGCTTTGCCTTTCTTGTTTATTTTACCTCTTGGAATACACCCACAGACACATGGACAGGAGGGCAAGGGGAAGGAGGAGACCCCCTTCTCTCTTGATAGAGACTGGCAGGTGGAGAACACCACTTCTTTCCCTGTGCAGCCTAGGAAAACCAACCCATCCTCATCCACTCTTCCTGCTCAATGCCTCTCTCCCTCTCCCAGCTTCCTGGGAGCCTAAAAGCCTATTCAGCTCTCTCTGGACCAGCTGCTCCCCTCCCTAAGAGGGCTTCTCTCCAGAGCTGGTATAACAGCTTAATGATGTTCCTCCAATAAGGAAAAGGTAATTGATTGTTAAGTGAAAATATAAATTGTAATTGAATCCGTCACATTGCAGTTTTTCATTATCGTGTGACAAGTCTCTTACAGCATTTGCAAGGACTGCAAATATTGGGGAGGGATGAAGAAAGAGATGAGGACAGTTGTCCTCTGCTCCCATGTCTAATTGTAAACTGCCTCACTGGGACCCTGGTACAAGTGAGAGCATGCATGGGTGTGCATAGTCACCTGTGGACAGTGCCAAAGTTTGCTACCTTAAAGAAATGAGGTCCAATACTTGTGGGTCCTTGGTTGCACTTTGTTGGTCCAGTTTGAGCTTCAGATTCATATTTCTAATTTCTTATCCGAAATTCAGATTATTTAATAAGTTTATGCTATCACTATCTTGATCTCTAGTATGGTTGGATTATGTCCTCCAAGAAAGATATGTTGAAGTCCTAACCTCTGGGGACCCCTGTGAATGCGACCTTGTTTGGTATCAGGTCTTTGACAATGTAATCAGTTAAAATAACATGAGGTCATACTGGAATACGTTGAGTCCTAATTTAATCTAAGTGCTGTTCCTTATAAAAGAGGAGGACAGACACTGAGAGACAGAGAAAGGCTATCATGTGATGCTGCAATTAAGCCAAAGAACACCTTCAGCTACCAGAAGGTAGCAGAGAGGCATGGAACAAATTCTCCATAAAGCCTCAGAAGAAATCAACATAGCTGACACCATGATCATGGATTCTCAGCCCCCAGAACAGTGAAAGAAAAAATTGCTGTTGTTGAAACCCACCAACTTTGTAATATTTTATAATGGCAACCCTAAGAAACTAATACAATCACCTTTGCTATTATGGGGCAAGTGTTAGCAGTGTGGTTAATTTATTAACCTCTCTGAGTCTCTGGTAGTCTTTTTTTTTTTTTCCTCTCATCTGTAAAATATAGATTATAATGAATAGTTACTGTTTAGGATTATTGTGGAGATTATATAGGATTAATTTTGGTAAAGCACTTAGAAAAATACTCATGGTAAAAACTCAATATATATTGAAAATTAATAGTATCATTCTTAAAAAAAAAAAAAAAAAGTTAAGTGTTTATTTGATCCTAAGTACCTAGAAAACAGAGCCTGGAGCCAAGTTTATGTATTACCAGATTATTGGGAAGAGAAAAGGTTAATCCCAAGGCAGCAAGAGTGAGGGAAAAGAGGAGTGAGGCAGGGAAGGAAGAAAAGCAAACGCTAGTGATGCATTATTAATTTGCCCCAGCCTCACAAAAACACAGCATGTTTCTCTGTCATGTGATAACTTCTACAGGGGGGCCATCTAGAATCACTGCACCATGGAATAGTTGAAATGGGGGAGGGAGAAGGAATGGGATTCATCTATTAGGTCTTTCCTACGTATAGCTATTGCTCAAAGACTTCTCTATGGGGCATTGATTCCCCTGAATTCTGGACTGTGGTATCCAGCCCCTCCTGGCAGCTGCAAGGCAAGTCAGAGACTCTGTGTATCTGGTAGTTCAGACCTGTTTTGTAGCCAGAAAGCCTTACAAACGTCTCCCTTACACCCCAGAATTAGGGAGATAGTGGAAACAGTGGCTAAGGTTCTTTATTGAACATGTAGCTGAGGTCTGAGGGACATGTCCAAATTCTTCATCAAGTGGTTCTCATAGTGTGATCTGAGGATGAGCTGCATCAAAATCACTCAGGATGCAGATATCCAGGTCCCTCCAGAGACCCACTGAATTATAATTTCTGGGATAAGTCTTGTTGTTGTTGTTTGCCGTCGAGTCGGCCCCGACTCATAGAGACTCCTCCTTGGGTTTCTGAGGCAGTATCACTACAGAAGTAGGATTGCCCAACCTTCCTTCCGGGGATAAGTCTAGAAACCACAACCTCAAATGGTTTTATCATTAACATTTAACACTAAAGTTTAAAAACCGATTGATAGCATTATTTTTCAAATATTAAAGTGAATGGAGGATCACCTAGTGTTCTGATGAAAGTAAATCTCAGTCTAAAATTTGAGAAATGTTGACCTATAGAATTTTCAGGTGACCTTTCTGGTTTTAAAAATTTACTATAGAGACTAGGTATATGTTCACGAAATCTGTTTCTCTTATTCCTGCACACTTAGATAGCAACATTTTCTAACTTACCTTGCAGTTGATGGTGGCTATAGAGTTGAGTTCTAATTAATGGAAAGTGGATGAAATTTATTATGCAATATTCCATACCCTATTTTTTATGTACCACTGTTTCTATCTTTATCTCCACCTCAATATCATCTCTCTTTTTCCATCTACTAAGCTGAATGCAGAGAAGGATGAAGTCTTAGAAGGCTTTGGAGTCATATGTTGAAACAAGTCTGGATCCATGAATGACCACATGGATCAGAGCCCTCTTTCTCACAGCCAACCTGCATCAGACTATGATGTAAGCAAAAAATAAACTTTTATTGCTGTAAAGTTGTGGGAGGAGAAGCAGCATCAGAACCTTTGTAACTTCAGGAAGAGGGATGTGAATCAAGATCAGCCCAAGGCTGATTCTCATCAGTTGAATGTCAGAGTCTAACACCAACCTTTTTTTTTTTTAAACCAATTCTGACACCCCTATCTTCCCTCCCATAACCCTCTCTACTTCTCTTCTGGGTTTGATAATCCATTGTAGTGGCCACACAGAACTCACAAACCATACTTACAGTTAAGTGGTTTATTAAGAACGTAACAGGGTACAGCTTGGGATCAGATCAACAGGCTACCACTCAGGATCAGAATTAGAAAGCAGAGTCTCCCATATTCAGTGAGGACAGCTTTCTCAGCTTCTTTTGATCACTTAAGCCTCCTCTCAGCCTCACCAGGACAGGTCTTCCCTTAGCTCCCTGAAGATAGGGTCTTGGTCACCTGAAGATAGGTCACCTGAAGATAGGCTCTTCTTGGTTCCCTGAAAACAAGCTCTTCTCCACCTCCTCAGGACAGGCTCTTTTTGATCCTGCCTTCTGTTATAACTACTCTGTCATGGGGAACATTCCAGGCCTGTCTCTGCCAGCTCCGCTGCTGGGCTCCTTCTGGGTCTATCACTGCTAGCTCTGTTGCTGGACCTTTCTAGACCTGTCTCTGCCAGCTCTGCCATTAGGCCCCTTCCAGACCTGTCACTGTCTTCAGCATTAGTCTTTGACCCATATTACAGCTCTTTTAGGAGGTTCCTTTTGTCCTTTCTCTCTGCTTTTTCTCTCTTCCTTCTGCTTCTTCTCTTCCTGCTTCTTTCTGTCTGGAAAACCTCTGTGACATTTGCTGCATCTATAGACAACCCCTAGCATAGTGGCTAAGATACTTGCCTGCTAACCAGACGGCTGGAGGTTCAAACCCACCAGCCACTCCTTGGAAGGAAGGTTGGGCAATCCTACTTCCGTAGTAATACTGCCTCGGAAACCCAAGGAGGGGTCGCTATGAGTCGGGGCCGACTTGATGGCCCATAACAACAACAACACATAGACAACCCATAGTCGATATAAAGCCAGGGCGTGGGGTAGGGGCACAAACTGAGCAATCCCCTCAGTAGGCCACAGACACTTTATTTGCACATAGACTATAGTTACTTCATTTGCATAGTCCATAGTCTCTTCATTTTCCTAGTATATGGACCACTCCCTGCAAGGTACTATCAATCACCAGGTAACCTGCAGCCTAGGGCCAGACAAAAAGTGTCAAACAAAGTTGTTTACGATTTAGCCAGGAAATGTAACAAACCCTCTGGAGGAGAAATCTAGGGCAAAGATAATACCTTAGGACTTTGGGGAAAAAACCTCTCAAGCTGTTTTTCCAAAGAACCAAGGCAAAAGACCACATACAGGAACACATTTCACCACAATGATGTTTATGAAATTATTTGTAACAGCAGTTATCCTACCTTACCATACCATTTCCCTGCTTATAATTCTTCCATGACTCTTAATGGGCTGTAGTGTAAAGTCTGAATGACTTAGAAAGGCACAAAAGATTCTCCATGATCTGACCCTTGTATGTCTTTCCAATGTCATTTATTTCACATGAAACATTCACTCTATCCTCAAGGAATTTCTTTCTATAAATTGAACACCGTGATCTTTAATGTTTTTGATTTTCCAGTTAATCCTTCTGCCATTGATGCCCTTCCCATTTATCTCTGCATTACCAAAAACAAACAACAACAACAAAAACAAACAAACAAAAAATCAGTACTCTTTATTCTTATTCTTGGGCTTTTCCTCAGGGAAGTTACTGTAGAAAATTAGTTGTTTCCTTTAGTATTTTTCTTAGTGTTTGGCACTACAACTACCGTTTGGTCCTGGGTTTAGCTTCTCCACTAGAATGTAAGTTTTTTGAAGGCAATACATATCTTGAATCTTTTTTTATACTTATCTAGTAGTAAAGTAAGGAGCTCTGGTGGTGTAGTGGTTAAGGCATTTGACTGCTAATCAAAAAGTTGGTGGTTCAAACTCACCAGCTGCCCCATGGAAGAAAGTTGAGGTGGTCTGCTTCTGTAAAGATTTACAGCCTTGGAAACCCAGTGAGGGTTACTATGAGTCAGAATAGACTTGATGGCAGTGAGTTTGTGTTTTGGAGTAGTAAAGTATCTACCCCACATAATCGCCCAAGAATTGTGTTGAATGATATCTTTCCATATTTTCCTCCATCCATATTTGTATGAATATTTAATTTACAAAAGATGCATAGATATTAAAGATTCATTTCAATGAGTTTTGACAATTATATGTACTTGTGTAATGAACACTGAATACAGTATATATAGGAGCTCTGGTGGCATAGTGCCTAGGGCATTTGATTACTAACCAGAAGACTGGAGGTTCAAACCCACCAGCCACTCCTCAGAAGGAAGATAGGGCAATCAACTTCTTTAGTGATACTGCTTCCAAGGAGGGGTCGCTATGAGTCAGATCCAGCTCTTACATATACCATTTCCATCATTCTAGAAAATTCTCTCATTCTTTCTTCCATTAAGTCTTCCATTCCCAAGGCAACCTCTTCTGATCTCAATTATTATAGATTAATTTATGTGTTCTTGAACTTTATATAAATGAAATTATACAGTAAATATTCCCTTATTTCTGGTTTATTTTGTTTATCATACTGATTTTGAGATTCATCTATGTTATTATGTGTATTGGTAGTTTATTCCTTTTTACTCATGAATAGTATTTCATTGTATGAGAATATATCACAATATGTTTTTCATTCTTCTGTTGATGGACATTTGAGTTATTATTTATTTATTTATTACTATGATTGAAAAAACCTGCTGTAACTACTTTTGTAGAAGTCATATTTAGACATGTGTTATCATGTCTCTTGAGTATATATTTAGAAATAGAATTGCTGGGTCATAGGGTAAATATGTGCTTAATTTTTATTCACCAAAGCTGTAGTGCCTTTGTACAACCCCACCAGCAATGTACAAGAGTTGTAGTTGCTTCACATTCTTGCCAACATTTCAGGTCTTTGAGTGGTGCAAACTGTTAACATACTTGGTTGCTAACCAAAAGGCTGGACCATTGAGTCAACTCAGTGGCATCTTGGAAGAAAGACCTGGCAATCTACTCCTGAAAAATCAGCAATTGAAAACCCTATGGAGCACAGTTAAGTAGTTGTCTACCATGATGCTATTACTTTACATATTTCCATCTTTTTCTTCCTTGTTTTTTCTTCCCTGTTTTGAGTGTATTAAGCATTGTTAGTATTCTGTTTTTAACTCCTCTATTGATCTTTTAGGAGCTCTAGTGGCATAGTACGGCACATAACAACAACAACAACAACAAAGTGGCATAGTGCCTAAGACATTTGACTGCTAACTAGAAGGCTGGCAGCTCAAAATCACCAGCCATTCCTTAGAAGGAAGATTGGGTGATCTACTTCTGTAGTGATGCCACTTGGAAACTCAAGGAGGGGTCGCTGTGAGTCAGATATGACTCGAGGGCAGTGAATTTGAGTTGATATTTTATTGATCTTTTAGAAATAGCTATTTATATCATTTTAAAATAACTTTTCTTGAGATTAAAATACTCATTTCAATTTACAACAGTCTACCTTCAAGTAACATTATAGTATTTCATGGAACTTACAAGAGTAAAATTGCATTTACTCCTACTACTGTGTGCTTTATAATTTTACTTCTACTTGTGTTATATATCTCACAATACATTCTTATTAGTTTGAGAGAGAGAGTGAGAGAGAGAGAGAGAGAGAGTGAGAGAGAGAGAGAGAGAGAGTGAGAGAGAGAGAGAGAGAGAATATTAAGGAAACACTTAAAAAATATTTACACATATTCTTACATTTATAATGCTCATTATTCCTTGGTAAACATCCAGGTTTACATCTGATACCATTTTTCTACAGCCAGAAGGATTTCCTTTATTGTACGCCTGATGGTAGAAAAATTCTCTAAAATTTTATTTGTATGGAGAAACTGTATCTCACCTTCATTTTTCAAGAATATTTTGCTGGAAATAGAATTCTAGACTTTTTTTTCTTAATTTAAACTTTAATTCTTCAAACATGTCACTGCATTGTCTTCTGTCCCCCATTGTTCTTCATGAGAAATGTCTTATTTGTCCAGTTCTGCTATAACAGAAATTCTACAAGTGCATGCCTTTAACAAACAAATTTATTTTCTCACAGTTTTGTTGTTGTTAGGAGATGTCAAGTCAGCTCCAACTCATAGTGACCCTATGTACAAGAAAACAAAACACTACCCAGTTCTGCACCCTCCTTATAACATTTGCTATACTTGAGCCCATCATTTTAGCCACCATAGCAAACCATCTTGTTGAGGGTCTTCGCCTTTTTTCTTGACCCTCTACTTTATCAAAGGAGCTCTGGTAGCACAGAGCCTAAGGCATCTGACTGCTAACCAGAAGGTTGATGGTTCAAACCCACCAGCCACTCCACAGAGGCAAGACTGGGCAATCTACTTCTGTAAAGATTTACTGCCTCAGAAACCCATTGGGAGTCACTATGGGTCAGAATTGACTCGATGGCAGTGGGTTTGTTTTGGTTTCTACTTTATAAAGCATGATATCCTTCTCCAGGAAATGGCCCCTTCTTACAACATGACCAAAGAGTGAGATGAAGTCTGGCCATTTTTGCTTCCAAGGAGCATTCCAGCTGCACTTCCTCCTGGAGAGATTTTTTTTGTTCTGGTAGTCCATAGTGTCTTCAATATCATTTGCCAACACCACAATTCAAATGCATAACTTCTTCTTCAGTTTTCCTTATACATTGCCCAGCTTTCACATGCCATGGCTTGGGTTAGATTCACCTTAGTCTTCAAAGTGACATTTTTGCTTTTCAACACTTTAAAGAGGTCTTTTGAAGCACATATGTCAAGTGCAACACAGTGTGTCATTTTTTAACTGCTGCTTCCATGGGTGTTCATTGTGAATCTAAGTGAAATGAAAACCCTAACAATTTCAATCTTTTCTCCATTTATTATTATCTTGTTTATTGCTAGAGTTGTGAGGATTTTTGTTTTCTTTATGCTGAGGTCTAATCCATACTGAAGGCTATAGTCTTTGATCTTCATCAGTAAATGCTTCCAGTTATCTTCACTTTCAGAAAGCAAGATTGTGTCATCTGCATATTACAGGTTGTTGATAAGTCTTCCTCCAACTCTGGTGCTGTGTTCTTTTTCATATACTCCAGACTCCCAGATTACTTGCTCAGGTATAGATTGAATAAGTATTATAAAAAGAAAAATCCTGATGGACACCCTTCTGGATTTTAAACCACGCAATATCCCTTTGTTCTGTTCAAATATCAGCCTCTTGGTCTGTGCACAGGCTCCTCATGAGCACGATTAAGTGTTCTGGAATTCCCGTTACTTGCAATGTTATCCTAAGTTGTTAGGATCCACACAAGTTGAATGCCTTTGCACAGTAAAGTAAATGCAGGTAAACATCTTTGTGTTATGCTTTGCTTTCAGCCAAGATCCATCTGACATCAGCCATGATGTCCTTCATTCCGTGTTCTCTTCTGAATCCAGCTTGAATTTCTGGAAGTCCCCTGTCAATATACTGCTGCAACCATTTTTGAATTATCTTCAGCAAAATTTACTTGCATATGACATTAGCAATATTTGGATAATTTCCAAATTCTGTTGGATCATCTTTCTTTGGAATGGACACAAATGTCAATCTCTTCCTATCAGTAGGGAAGGTAACTGTCTTCCAAATTTTTTTTTTATATAAATGAGTAAGCACCTCCAGTGTTGCATCCATTCGTTGAAAGATCTCAATGAGTATTCTGTCAGTTCCTGGAACTTTTTTTTTGCCAGTGTTTTCATTGCAGCTTGGACTTCTTCCTTCAATAACATTGATTCTTGATCATATGCTACCTCTTGAAATGGTTGAACATCAACCAGTTCTTATTGGTACCATGATCATGTATTTCTTCCATGTTCTTTTGATACATCCTGCACCATTCAATATTTTGTCCATAGAATCCTTCAGTACTGCAATTTGAAACTTGAAATTCTTCTTCAGTTCTTTCAGCTTGAGAAATGCCAATCATGTTCTTCCCCCCCACTTTTTTAAATTCCATTTCTTTGCATATTTTATTATAAAACTTTACTTTGTCTTCTAAAGCCACCCTTCAAAATCTTTTCCACTCTTTTATTTCAACATTACTTCCATTTGCTTTAGCTACTCTTTGCTCAAGAGCAAATTTCAGAGTTTCTTCTGAAAACAATTTTATTCTTTTCTTCCTTTCCTGTCTTCTAATGACCTTTTGCTTTCTTCATGTATGGTGTTCTTGATGTCATTCCATAACTCATCTGGTCACTGATATTTGATGCATCAAATCTATTCTTCAGACGGTCTCTAAATTCAGATGGAATATACTTGAGATCATAATTTGGCTCTCGTGATCTTGTTTTAATTTTCTTCAGCTTCAATTTGAACTTGCACAGGAGCAATTGATGGTCTGTTCCACAGTAGGCTCCTGGCCTTGTTTTGACTGATGATATTGAACTTCTACATTGCCTTTGTCCACAAATGTAGTTGATTTGGTTTCTGTGTATTCCATCTGACGAGGTCTATGTGTATAGGTGCCATTGATGTTGAAAAGGGTATTGGCAATGAGTAGATTGTGGTCTTGCAAAATTGTATCATGTGATCTCTGGCATCATTTGTATCACCAAGGCCATATTTTCCAACTACTGAAGATTCTTTGTTTCTAACTTTCACATTCCAATCACAAATAATAATCAATATACCTTGATATCAAGTGTGATCAATTTCAGAGTACAGAATTTGGTAAAAATTTTCAATTTCTTCATCTTTGGCTTTAATGATTGTATAAATTTGAATAATAGTAATATTGACTGTTCTTCCTTGTAGATATATGGCTATTATCCTATCACTGACCTCACTGCACTTCAGGATAGATCTTGAAATGTTCTTTTTGATGATGAATGCAAGACCATTCGTCTTCAGTTTGTCATTCGTGGCAAAGTAGATCATATGTTTGTCTGATTCAGAATGGCCACTACCTGTCTGTTTCAGCTCACTAATATCTAGGATATCTATCTTAGCATATCCACCACCTGTCTGTTGGTTTGTTGTACTGTGGTGGCTTACATGTTACTGTGAGGCTGGAGGGTATGCCAACAGTATTTCAAATACTTGCAGGGTCACCCTTGGTGGACAGGTTTCAGCAGAGCTTCCAGACTAAAACAGACTGGGAAGGATGGGGTCATCCACTTTTGAAAAAATTGGTCACTGAAAACATTATGAATAGCAGTGAAACACTTTCCAATATATTACTGGAAATCTTTATGAATAGTGAAGCATTCTCTGAAATAGTGCTGGAAGATGAGCCTTTCATGTTGGAAGGTACTCCAAATATGACTAGGAAACAGCTGCCTCTTCCAAGTAGAGCCAACCTTAATGATGTGGATGGAGTGAAGCTTTTGGTACCCCCATTTGCTGATGGGACATTACTCAAAATGAGAAGAAATAGCTGGAAACATTCATTAATAATCAGAACATGAAACATAAGAATTATGAATCTAGAAAAATTGGAAGTTGTCAAAAATGAAATGCAATACATAAAGGTCTTAAGCATTAGTGAACTGAAATGGACTGGTATGGGCTGTTTTGAATATCACAGTTTAGAAATTCAGAGTGCCAGTTCTAGGGGAAAGGTTTCTCTCTCTGTGTCTCCTGGTCCTAAGGGGTTCCCAACACAGGAACCCTGGGTCCAAAGGATGCACTTCACTCCTGGCTCTTCTTTGTTAGAAGTAGTAAGTCAATCTCTCTATGCTCCCTTCTCTCTCCTTTTATGTCTTGGAAGATAAAAGATGTTGCAGATCACAATCTGGGGAAACCTCCCTTACATCACATTAGGGCTGTGACGAGGTTAAAAGTGTTGCATCTCACCCTAATCCTCTTACAACTGAATGGTTTATTACATCATAGGGAATCATTACATAACTGCCATCTTACATCATTACACAACTGCCAGAACCAAACCACTGAAAATCATGATGCAGCCAAGTTGATCTGTAGTTTTTTTTTTTTTTTTTTTTTTTTGTGGCACAATTCAAGCCCTAATAAAGGGTCAGACATTATTTGACTATCCTATACATAAGGAATTATGGTGGTGCAATGATTAAAGCATCCAGCTGCTAACCAATACATCAATAGTTTGTATCCATCAGCTGCTCTAGGAGGGAAAGATAAGGCAGTCTGCTTCTATAAAGATTTACAGCCTTGTAAAACCTATGGGAAGTTCTACTCTGTCTTATAGGGTCACTATGGATAGGAATCAACTCAGTGACAATGGGTTTTGCTTCTCCTGTATGCATGTATCTTTTTCTATGGTGGCTGTAAAGTTTGCTTTTTAACTTTGATTTTCAGTGTTTTGACCTGTGTGCCAACATGATGGTCCTTTTTTTTTTTTTTTTTTTTTTTTTATCTTGCTGGTGATTTGCCAAACATTTTGGGTCTTTGAGTTGATGTCTTTCATTATTTAAAATAAAATCCTAACTGTTATCTTTGCAATATGTATTTTGACTCATTCTATTGCGTCTCTTCTTTTAGGATTGTAATTATACATATGTTAGACTATTTGGTATTATTTCACAGATCTCAGATGCTCTCTTCCCATTTTTCCACCAATCTTCTCTTCATGTATTTTAGTTTGGATAAATTCAATTGTCTTGATTCCAGTTTCACTAATCTTCTTTTCTACTGTGTCCAATTTGTTTTCAACCTTATCAAATGAATTATTCCTTTCTGATACTGTATTTCTTATTTCTAACATTTCCATTTTGTTCAATTTTATAGTTCCCATCTCTCTCATCAGATTTTCCATCTTTTCTCACACAAACCAAGAAAGCCCATGACTATTGTATCAATTTTGATTCACAGTGACCCTATAGGACAGAGTAGAACTGCCCCATAGGGTTTCCAGTGCTGTAATTCTTTATGGAAGCAGACTGCTCTATCTCTCTCCCGCAGAGTAGCTATTGGGTTTGAATCACCATACTTCTGATTTGCAGCCACATGCGTTACACTGTATCACTAGAGCTCCTTTTTCACACATATTTTCCACAACATCTTTAAAACATATTTATTATAGTTTTTTTTCCCAAAAAATTCTTTGTATGATAGCTCAAACATGTGGACCTTCTCTGTATCTTATTCCATCGATTATTTCGTCTTATGACCTTTTGTCATGTTTTCTTGTTTCTTTGTATATCTCTTATTTTAATTTTTTTTTTTACTTTATGTCAGAAAATACATATGAAAAGATTTAACAAGGAGAAGAAAAGAAATTCATTCCCAGAAAAGGGAAAGTCATTTCTTCTGTCAGACTGATGGTGTGGAATTATAAATTAAGCCAATATGTATTTGGGCTTTTTTTTTTTTAGCTTTGGCTAGATTCATTTCATCTCTAGCTTTCAATGTTTTGAGGGTGTGATCATTTCTTTCCCTTCAGCTGGACTTGGGATCTGAGCAGAATAAGCTATCTAAACAATGGGAAGATAGTAATCTATTATGTAAGCTGCATACCAACTTTTTGAGTGACTGAAGAACCTTGTTTTTTCTAGTTCTTACCCCAGTGTTCTGGTTACTTAGTGCCACTGTGACAGGAATATACCACAAATGGGGTGGCTTTAACAAACAGAAGTTTTATTCTCTTACAGTTTGGAGGCTTTAAGTCCAAGTTCAAAGTGTCAGGCACTAGGGGCTGGGTGAAAGCCCCCTGGCCTTGGGCTTCAGCTCTGCCTCCTGCTCCTGGCCCACTGAAGGTGGAGGATTTTCTTCACTCAGCTGCTGGCTGCTGAGGCTGACAAGCCCACGGTTGACAAGTAACAAGGCACAGTCCTGGTATCACCAAACCACACGGCAGGCCATTAATTCAAGTCCATTAAGAGTCCCAAGATCGGCAGAGCATGGCAGCCTGCTGAACGATGACTCGGCTACATGCAGGGTTCAAGTGTGCCATCAGCTAGACACCATTCCCAAAGCTGCTTCTTATATATGGGAAGCAGACCACATCCCTAAAGCAGCTACTCAGCTGTTTGTGGTATATCCCACCATGGAGTTGACTGTCAGTCTCATCATGGGAAATAACTACCACCAGCTGCCCAACCACTCAACCAGGCCCAGCCAAGTTGACATACAACTTTAAGTACCACACCCTGCACACTTGGCTTTCCTTGGGAAGTCTTTTTCCATCTTGCTACACTGCTCCCAGCTTTTGGAGAGCTATTATAGTGCACTAAATGAAGACTTGGAGGATTTTGAAGGTATTTCTCCCAGCTTTCCTGCCCCATACTCAGCTTTTAGTAGACTACTATGTGCACTTGAAGTCTATGGTGTCTCAGGGATGAAAATCCATGGTGCCTCAGAGAGACGCTTCTCAGCTCTTTTGCTCAGTCTCATTCTGAGGCTCTCCATGGTTTAGGGGGTGTTATGGATTGAATTGTGCCCCTCAAAATACATGTTGTAAATACAAACCCCTATACCTATTGTTTTAATCCCATTTGGGAATGGGCTTTCTTTGTGATGTTAATAAGGAAGTATTAGTGTAGGGTGTGTCTTAAGTCTATCATAGTGACCTCTCCTTGGGTTTCCTAGAAAGTATCACTATGGAAGTAGATTGCCCCATATTCCTTCCAAAGAGTTGCTGGTGGGTTTGAACCGCCATCCTTCCTGTTAGCAGTCAAATGCCTTAGGCACTACGCCACCAGAGTACCTTCATATCTAAAAGAATAGATTGAGCAAGCAAGCAGGTAAGCATAGAGGGGAAGATGTACACCACAGATCACAGAGGACCTTTCTCAGAGCAGACAGAGAAACAAGACTACCCTACAGCCAACAATAGGAATTCAGACTTCTAGACTCACAAACTGTGATAAAATAAGCTTCTGTTTGGTAAAGCCACCCATGTGTGGTGTTTCTGTTATAGCAGCACTGGGTGACTAAGATGGGGGATTTGTTTCAGTCTCTGCCCTATTCCTAACTTTTGATACACTACTCCCATATACCTGATGAAGGTATATGATAAATGTGTAGGGCACAAGTATAGATAGAATACTTCTGGGTCTGGGACCCATTTGTTTCCTGTCTCATCAGCTCAATGTGACCATGAAAGTGTTACAAAATACTTGGCTGATTTCTTCTTAACTTTGTCTGTGCTGAATTCCTCATTCTTCTACCAGTTCACCAAGGATGAGAACAGCTGTGGGTCTGTTTTCCTCATATAAAGGTGCATTGCTTTATGGACTTTAATTCATTAGGCTTATGGCATTCTCAGGTCTCTGGTGGGTTTTAAAAAATAAAAACTCTAATTTTATAGCTTATCTGTTTTCTTCTAGTGTTAGAATGTAGTGATAGTCCTTTGAGACTTTCTACAACCTAAAAAAGCTCTGCTCTCTAAAAATGTTCACTGAGACAATACCATGTTCCATATCTGGACAATAAAAGATTATCAAGCTCTAATCAATGCTGGTTTTGTTCTTCTGGCATCCAAAGGTCCATCTATATAGAAGTAGACATCAACATTCTTAAATAAAGCTTTTCATTTTTTCAGGTCATTGCTCCTAACATTTGGAAAGCAATACCAGGAAGCAATATTAATCTGAATAGGCTGATTTTGATTAGGGGGCACTTAATACATCTAATATTTTTTCTTTGACTTTGAGCAGTGGTTTGAACCAGTTCTACAACAAAATAAAGATTGAGGGTCACTTGTCCCATCCTTTTCTGCTAAGACTGAACCTGCTGTCTGGGGAGAAGGAGGACAGTTTCACAAAGAAGAAGAACTATCTAGGTTCTGTTATGTTTTTGTTTGCTCTGTGATCTGTGACAACTGGCTCTAATGATCCCCAATTTCACCACCCATTTGAGGTGAGAATACCTTCTACTCTGGGGTCTGATTTCTTCTGGAGGCTCAATCTGCCTTTGTTCAGTTGTAAAACTCTGCTTCTTTGTACCTTGACATCCCACATGTTCCTTTGGGAGGAGTGCTGAGAAACCACAGGACATTGACAAGGCAACTTGGAGGGCTAAAGGGCTCAGTAAATTAGGAGGACGTGGTGAGTATGCACTTTGTCAAAAATAGCAGCTACTGCAAAGAGCACTGCAGCTACTGTAAATCCCTGAGTACTCTTAGGTAGAAACACTGTAGGCATGGTTACAATACCAGAGCTAATGAGCCACTTTTTCTTGTAGAGTAATAATAATTTTAATTAATAATGATCAATGTGTAGCTCTTCATATTCACAGATACAGCCATTCACCCAGAACCCAGGAGGATGTACTTCTAGAGACAAGCAGACTGGAGAGGTCTACTCTTTACTCTCTGTTGGTCCATGGCTCATGGGGTCAAGGTCACTCTCTGTGACTTGGATTTGACCTATGACTATGAAACAGGAAAAGCTAGCTCTAGAGCCCATTCTTAGTGAAGGATGGAAAGATTCTTTAAGAAAAAGTTTAAACAAATATATAAAAGCTTAAATAAGCATATTTCTCACAACTTTATTATACCATTATAAAATGTTCTCCTATTGGAAGTACAACATGATTGAGAAATTGCTGATACAGAGCACGAACTCTTACTCCTATGTTAATTTTGCAATTAGATATGGTGATAATGTTATTAGAAGTAATGTGAATTGTCAATCCACTTGCACTGATATTTTAGGCAGTTTGGAAGACAACGTTAACCATGTTTCTATTTTCATAGGTGGGATCGGTGACTCTTACTTGATTTCTCCATTTAGATGTCCAAACCACAACTCAGACCAGTGAAGTTAAAAATAGAACTCTTGATTCCCTTCAACACTCCTTATGTACCAGTTTTACTCATTTACCTATCTCAAAGCTATAAATCCAGGCAACATCTTTTTTTTTTT
>NW_006921645.1:9292200-9309767 GCF_000298275.1 Orycteropus afer afer | reverse complement strand
GGGGTCCAGGATTATCTTCTGTGTCTGTGTTAATTGGTTTCCCTTTTCTTTGTTGAAGAGGGTCTGTGCAGTCTTTCTGCTTAGTCCGCCATCTTGCCAGAACCTCCCAGGCAACATCTTTGATTTTCTGATTTCCTTCATTCTCCATTTTCATTTGCTCATGTGGCACAACTCTATATGAGAAGAAATAGCTGGAAACATCCATTAATAATTGGAATGAGGAATGTATAAAGTATAAACCTAGCAAAACAGGAAGTTGTAAAAAATGAAATGGAATGCATAAAGATTGATATCCTAGGCATTAGTGAGCTAATATGGACTGGCATTGTCTACTTTGAATGAGGCAGTCATAAGGTGTACTATACTGGGAATGACAAATTGAAAATGACTGGCATCACATTCATCATCAAAAAGAACATTTCAAGATCAGTCCTGAAGTAAAGTACAATGCTGTCAATGATAGGATAGAATTCATATGCCTATAAGGAAGACCAATTGATGCTACCGTTATTCAAACTAATGCGCCAACCACTGAAGCCAAAACTGAAACCAAATTAATCCACTGCCATTGAGTCAATTCCAACTCATAGTCACCTCCATTGGGTTTCCAGGTGGTAGACCTTTACAGAAGTAGATTGCCCCTTCTTATTTATGCAGAGCAGCTGGTGGGTTTGAACCACCAACGTTCTGGTTAGCAGCAAATTCCTTAGGTCCCAGAGTTCTGCCACCAGCGTTCCTTACTGAAGCAAAATGGAGTACACAGGAATCAGATTGACTACATCTGTGCAAGAGGCAATGGAAAAGCTTCAGCCAAAACCAGGCCAGGAGCTGATTGTGGAACAGACCATCAAATGCTCAAATGCAGTTCAACTTGAAGTTGAAGACAATTAAAACAAGTCTACAAGAGCCAAAATATGACCTTGAATACATCCCTCCTGAATTTAGAGACCATCTAAATAATAGATTTGATGCATTGAACACCAATGACTGAAAACCAAAAGAACTATAGGATGACATCAAGAGCATCATCCATGAAGAAAGTAAGAGGTCATTAAAAAGAAAAGAAAGAAAGAAAAGACCAGAATGGATGTCAGAAGAGATTCTGAAACTTGCCCTTGAGCAGAGAGTAGCTAAAGCAAATGGAAGAAATTACAAGATAAAAGAGCTAAACAAAAGATTTCAAAGAACAGCTCAAGCAGACAAAGCCAGTTACTATAATGATATGTGCAAAGACCTGGAGTTAGAAAACCAAAAGGGAAGAACATGTTTGGCATTTCTCAAGTGGAAAGAACTGAGGAAAATATTTAAGCCTAGAGTTGCAATATTGAAAGATTCTATGGGCAAAATATTGAATGATGCAGGAAGCATCAAAAGAAGATGGAAGGAATACACAGAGTCATGGTACCAAAAAGAATTGGTCGATGTTTATCCATTTCAGGAGGTGGCATATGATCAACAACCAATGGTATTGAAGGAAGAAGTCAAAGCTGCACTGAAGGAATTGGCAAAGAACAAGGCTCCAGGAATTGATGGAATACCCATTGAGATGTTTCAACAAACAGATGGCCCAGTGGAGGCACTCACTCAGTTATGCCAAGAGATTTGGAAGACAGCTATGTGGCCAACTGACTGGAAGAGATCCATATTTGTGCCCATTCCAAAGAAAGGTGATCCCACAGAATGTGGAAATTATGCAAGTAAGATCTTACTGAAGATAATTCAAAAGTGGTTGCAGCAGTATATTGACAGAGAACTTCCAGAAGTGCAAGCTGGATTCAGAAGAGGATGTGGAATGAGGGATAGCATTGTTGATGTCTGATGGATCTTGGCTCAAAGCAAAGAATACCAGAAAGATGCTTACTTGTGTCTTATTGACTATGCCAAAGCATTTGATTGTGTGGATCATAACAAATTATGGATAACATTGAGAAGAATGAGAATTCCAGAACACTTAATTGTACTCATGAGTTACCTGTACATAGGAAATTGTTGTTAGAACAGAAAAAGGTAACACTGCATGGTTTACAATCAAGAAGGGAGTGAGTCAGGGTTGTATCCTTTCACCATACTTGTTCAATCTGTCTGTTGAGCAAATAATCTGAGAAGCAGACTATATGAACAAGAATGTGGCATCAGGACTGGAGGAAGAATCATTAACAACCTGTGATATGCTGACGACACAACTTTGCTTGCTCTAAGTGAGGATGACTTGAAACACTTGCTGTTAAAGACTGAAGAATACAGTCTGCAGTATGGATTACATTTCAGTATAGAGAAAACAAAAATCCTCACAAATGGACCTATAAGCAGCATCACAATAAATGGGGAAAAGATTGAAATTGTCAAAGACTTCACATTACTTGGTTCTATAAGCGATGCTGGGAGCTCTGGTAGTATAGTGCCTAAGGCACTTGACTGCTAACCAGAAGGCTGGCAGTTCAAACCCATCAGCCATTCCTCAGAAGGAAGATGGGGCAATCTACTTCTGTAGTGATACTGCCTCAGAAACCCAAGGAGGGGTCACTATGAGTTGGGTCCGACTCAACAACACATAACAATAACAACAACAACACAATCGACGCCAATGGAAGCAGCAGTCAGGACATCAGGCAACGTATAGCACTGGGCAAATCAGCTGCAAAGGACCTCTTTCAAGTGCTGAAGAGCAAAGATATCTCCTTGAGGGCTAGGGTGCGCCTGACACAAGCCATGGTATTTTCAATCACCTCATATGCATGTGAGAGCTGGACAATGAATGAGGAAGACCGAAGAATTGCTGCTTTTGCACTGTGGTGTTGGCAGAGAATGGTGAAAGTACTGTGGACTGCTCAAAGAACTAACAGGTCTGTCCTGGAGGAAGTGCAGCTGGAATGCTCCCTGTAGGCGAGAATGGCCAGACTTCGTCTCACATACTTTGGTTATGTCAGAAGGGACCATTCCTTGGAGAATGATGTCATGCTTGGTAAGGTGGAGGGTCAAGGAAAGAGGGGAAGGCCTTCAATGAGATGGATTGACATGGTGGCAGTGACAAAGGGCTCAAGTATAGCAAGAATCATGGAGCTGGCGCAGGACCAGGCAGTGTTTCATTCTGCTGTGCATAGGGTCGTTATGAGTTGGAGACAACTCAATGGCACCTAACAACAACAACAACAATATTTCTTGAAAGTGTGGCTATCTACCAACCCAGTACTTGCATTCCTGTCTGAGAACATACTGATGCCTTTGAACTAAGGTCCGTGTCTTTCAGTCAACTACAGACAGTTATTTCTCCATTCATTTCATTCATTTGCACTACCTGCCTGGACTGTAGGCCTCTGAGCTTGAGATCCTGGTCAATCTGGATCTCTACAGATCACTCTTATTATCAGGCACGTGGCAAGAACCCTTCACTGCTAGCCCTCATTTATCACTAGGCTGGGATCATTCTCCAGGTTCATATGGGCACACGGAGATTTGAAGGCTGGCACTTGATTCTCACTTGTGCCTGGCAATTTCATAACAAAACTAAGCATCTTCCTTGTTCTCTGGCTACTTCCCAGACATTTCCATGAAAACATGGTGAAGAGAGGGGGAATGGTTAGTGTTAACCCTGGCCTCCACTACCGGAGAAATGACTCAATATTCAAGTGGTGTTGATTTGGCCTTTAGATGATTTCTATGACTCTGTTGTATAGAAAAGGTGATGGTCCAAGTCTCTTGCCCTTCTTTATTATCCTTACCAGGGCATTTTCTCCTCCATTTCTCTGAACCAACAAATTGCTAGTGTTTGCTATGAGGCTCTTTAAAAGTAAACCTACCTTCATATTTTTGTGCTGAGGAATCTGAGGTCCTTCCAGGGTTAGCGTTGGGGTGTCACTCTTCCCATGTTCACATTGTCTCATACATGTAGCCCATTTCCTGGAGATTTTTATGTCTCTCCAGGGTGGCAGGAGGTCAGACTTCTGTGAGAAATTACTCTGTAAGATGAAGTTTGAATCTGAATTTCTTTTATTATTTGCACAACAACACAGCATAGCTGAGGAGTCTAGATTTCTCTTGGGCCAATAATCCCTTTTCATTTTGCTTTATTAATGGATTATTTTTTAAGTTAAAGAAGGAACATAAATATACAATACAAGCCAGCATATGCATAGCTAAGTGTTGATTCAACATTCCACATGGAGGTCACATTCTATCCACCTTCTCATTTATCCTATTGCTGTTTTATAACATTCTGATGATTGAAATGGATGCTCCAGTAATAAACAAAGGGACTTTGGCTGCAAAGGACACCACTCTCTAGGATTATAAACAATTTGCTAGTTTCTCAGAATAACAGATTTAAGAGGGTTTCATGAAATGTCTATTTTTAATATCATTAACCATGGGTTAAACTTCCCATTTTATGTTGGGCAAAGTCTGTTAAAAACAAACAACAGAGTGGCTAACAATACTGACCACTGGGCAATTGCTGGATGGCCTGGCCTGAGTTCTGTGCTGTGCTCAATTTCAGGTCCTTTGGAAAGTAGAGCCAATTGTGAACTTTTTGCCCATCTTTGGTACCTTGTTGCTGTGACAGCTGTGTGTTTCGTGTCTGAGGTTCATCCTTTATGTTGATTTCTATTAGTGCATTTATAAATACAGCCTGAGGAATGCTACCTGTCCCTTAGCTTTTGAACCATCGTTATGATCCAGAACGGTAAACCTTTTGTAGGAGTCACCTTGGTTCAGCTGGAAAATAATTACTGATGTGCTTTGAAAAGGTAGAATTTGAGATTTTTTTTTTTTTTTTAATATAGCTGAATAGGATTTTAAGAAAGCAGAATTATAATGTGGAGTGAAAAGAAAAGCAAGAGGTTGGGTCAGAAACTGGGTTATCAGTACAATGCAGAAAGGGAAAATAAATGCTAATAGACTGCACATATGCCCTTCCTGCTAGATTAGAGACCAGGAGGGCGCCTGCTGAATGTGGCCCATTGTGTGGCCAAACAGAACACAGGGTCTAGGCTATTATTCCCTCCACACCCCCTTGTGCCACAGATGGTTCTCCTTGCTTCTGTTATCGGGGCTGTACATTCAGTCTCTGTAGCTTGATCTCTTCCGTATACTTCCGCTCATACAAAATGGATTGATTTGCTGAAAGAGAGGGGCCAGAAGAGGGTCTGTCTCAGTAGGATAGGAGAAGGTGTGAAAACAAAAAGCTAGGAGGCCAAGTGTAAGGATAGGGCAGGGAAGGGGACAGTGATTTGGTGTGTGGGAGCTGGTGACAGGGACAGCTCAGTCAGCAGTCTTGCTTTCCCTGGGCCTGGGCTCAGCTGTCTGGAACATGGCCTTGTGCCTTTGTCCTCTGAGGAGTTAAAGCTTTTAGGTATTGAACAAGCAATGCTGAATCCTTTCCCTGGGGATGCTGAGACTCCAGTGCCCTCATTGTGGATTGTGTCTTTGCTGCTCCCTTCCCAGGAGACTCAGAGATATGCCTTTGATCTGGCCTATCAAAGCTACAAATTCATCAAAGGTGATCAGGGTCCAAGGACAGAGGGGTAGGATAGTTTCAAGAAGGATGGCCTGGGATGATGGAAAAGATTATCCTCAAGAGTGATCTAGTTCCTCCTCCTCATCTTCCATGAAGCTGTATAACTGAGTTCACACAATTTTGCCTTTGTGGGTTGTAGTTTTCTCAACTATGAGGAAAAAACCAAACCAAACTCACTGCCATAGAGTCGATTCTCACTCATAACAACCCCCAGTGGGTTTCCAAGGTGATAAGTCTTTATGGAAGTAGATTGCCTCATCTTCCTTCTGTGGAGCAGCTCGTGGGTTTGAACCGCCAACCTTCTGGTTAGCAGTCAGATGCTGTAGGCACTGAACCACCAGAGCTCCTTCAACTATGAATTGGTATCCAATTTATAGTGTTACTGTGAGGATTATATGAGTTAATTCGTGGCATGGGCTCAGAAGAATGAGTGGCATAGAACAGAATCTAAAATCGTTAGCAATTGTTATTATTATATGAGGCTAGTGGTATCATTGAAAGAAGAATGGCTTTGGAGGAAGGTAGTTTGAGACCTCACTCTGACACTTAGAATTTGTGTGATTTCTGATGAGTTATTTCATCTCTTTCAGCCTCAGTTTCCTATTTGTGCAGTGGGGCTACAAGGGTGGGAGTGATTGTGAGGATAATGAGATGATGGATGTAAATAACACAGTATCAGGGCTGGCACATCAAAGATACTCAATAAATGGGATATATTATTATTTTACAAGTGATGTGTGTATTTATAGGTGAGCCTGTTTGATCTGGAATATATTACATATATATGCCCAGATTTAGTATGCATGTTTATTGCTGGGTGCCTATGGGCTTAGACTGCATTCATGGCTCATGTTAAACTTTCAAGCAGAGCTTACATCTTTCCTGGAATTGAGCTGCCTGGTGTATCTAGAGAACTCAATTTTCAGAAGAAAGCTTGATCAAGGAGTTAAAAAATCTGAATTAATCCTGACTCTACACCAGAGGAAAATGAGGAGCTGACAAGACCCTTTCCTCAGAGTGCCTAAGTTTTATCATCTATAAAACCAGGAGTCTGGACCAGATGAAACTCAGATCCCTTACACCTCTATTATCTATTTGGTTCTATGATTTCTAAGTTTTGGTTCCTTTCTGGTCTTTCTTTTCTGCACTTTCCCTATTCCTAAGTCTCTGTGGAGTCCTACTCTTCCATTCCTCCAGAGGAGAAGTTTAAAATAGCAGGCAGGCATGAATGAATGAATGGTGTGTGCTCTGGGGAATCTTACTCCAGCTAAAGTGTATCTTGTCCTCTGAGCATCTCATAGCTCTGGCTTTGCAGAAACTGAACATCACAGTGAATCTAAAGACAAGTACCTAAAATAGCAGGCTAGGCTGGTGAGAAAGAGGTAGAAAAGAATAAATATAAGCAGAACCAGAGAAGGAGAGCTTAGAATTCTAGCTCATTGCTGTGGGACATAGTGTGGGACATCTGAGGAAGGACTAGAGAGCAAATTAAACAGAGAGGCTGAGCTGCCCCAGGATCCAGGTACTAATCCTCCTAATAAATAATGCAGACATGCCTTGGTGAGTTTACCCCTGACTGGTAAACTATGAGTCCTAAGGGACAAGGCTCCACTCTTAGTTGTTCAAGTTGTGCCTTGTACAACCTCAGAGGCACCACTCACATTCATGCTGTTGTTGTTGTAGTTATGTGCCCTCAAGTTGGACCCGACTGCTAGCGACCCCTCCTTGGGTTTCCGAGGTGGTTTCACTATGGAAGTAGATTAGATTGCCCAACCTTCCTTCTGAGGAGTGGCTGGTGGGTTTGAACCACCAGCCTTCTGGTTAGCAGTCAAGTGCCTTAGGCACTATGCTACCAGAGCTCCAATCACAACCATAGTCACCCTAAATTTATATTACCATTATAACAATTTTCCAGCAGATGGCCGTAAAGTATCTAGAGAAAGAAAGGCCCTTATTTTCTTTTATAATTTGCACAAAGCCACCATATTGGCTGACACTGGGCTTCTAAGAGTCCTCTGAGTCTGAGTTTCCTTTTGCTACCATCCCTCAGGCCATATCTGTGTCTACCATACTGCTATCCAATCATTGCTTCACCCCTTCCCCTTCCAGGCCTTTCTTCTCCCCTTTGTCCCTCAAGTCCTGGTTTACTACTAATATTTTCACTTAGTAAGGGACAAAACCAAACACACTGCCACTGAGTCAATTTTTACTCATAGTGACCCTCATTGGGTTTCCAAAGCTGTAAATATTTATGCAAGTAGATTGCCTCATCTTCCTCCTGCAGAGCAGCTGGTCAGTTTGAACCATCGACCTTCTTGTTAGCAGCCAAATGTCTTACCCACTATGCCACCAGAACACTTTTGGTAAGGAATGAGACAGGTAAAATTAATAGGAACACGGGATGGTATATAGCTATAAGAAGTGTTAATGTGTTCCTAATTTTTCAGTTGTGTTTGGTAGGATGTGATGGGGCTGAGTCCCTTCTTTGATAGTTTTCATTTCTAGCTTTCCATATTTCTGATTTCTTAAGCAGGAACCCCTTCTTCCCTATCTATCCTGGAGTTGTAAGACCTCTATCTCCTCCCCTCTACAAAAGGAAAACCCATCTTCCTTAGGCATGACTCTGTCTCTTGCCCCTGACTGCAGAAAAAAGAGGAACTTCTTACATGTGTAAGTTGAAATGGTAGGCCTATGGATCCGAAGGAGCCCCTGGGTGGTGCCAATGGTTAACATGGTTGGCTGCTAACTGAAAGGTTGGAGGTTTGAGTCTACCCACCTGCACCTCAGAAGAAAGTTCTGGTGATCTACTTCTGAAAAATCACCATTTAAAACCCTATGGAGCACAATTCTACTCTGACACACATGGAGTCACCATGAGTTGAAATCAACTCAATGATTGTTTATTGGTCAAGAAGGCTTGGGTGAGATTCACAGATGATAAGAAGAGGTGCCAAATTCTATCTCCTTAAGACTTTCCATATCCATCTAGGCTATGCCCCAGCTAATTTTCAGAAACAAAGCCTTACTAATCATAGTAAAGGTACTCTTTTTAGTATGGAGCCTCTGAGCCCTGGGTGTGCCCAAATTGTTGTTGATATGTTTGGTGCTGGCAAGTTGACGCTGACTCATAGTGACCTCATAGTACAACAAAACAAAACACTGCCCAATCCTGTGTCATCCTCCACAGTCTCTGCCTTGACTGAGCCCATCATTATAGCCACTGTGTCAATCATCTTGCTGAGGGTCTTTCCCTTTTTCACTGACCCCTCTACTTTACCAAGTATGAGATCTTTCTACAGGGAAAGGTTCCTTCTGACAACATGACCACAGTAGATGAGACGAAATCTGGCCATTCTCACTTGCAAGGAGCATTCCAGCTGTACTTCTTCCAAGGCAAATTTGATCATTCTTCTGGCAGTCCATGGCATTTTCAGTATTCTTTGCCAATACCACAATTCAATGCATCAATTATCCTTAAGTCTTCTTTATTCACTGTCCAGCTTTCACATGCATGTGAGGTGATTGTAAATACCATGGTGTGGGTCAAGAGTACTTTAGCCTTCAGAGACATCTTCTCTTTAAAAGTTTAAAGAGGTCTTTTGCAGCAGGACTACCTAGTGCACTACGTTTTCTGTCTAATTTGTTGATGGTTGCTTCTATGGGTCTTAATTGTGGATCCAAGTAAAATGAAATCCCTGACAAATTCAATCTTTTCTCTATTTATTGTGATGTTGCTTATTGGTCCAGTTGAGGATTTTTGTTTTCTTTATGTTTAGGTGTAATCCATACTGAAACCTGTAGTCTTTGACCTTCTTTAGTAAGTGCTTGAAATCTTTTTCATTTTCAGTAAGTAAGGTTGTGTCATCTGCATACCACAGGTTGTTAATGAGTCTTTCTCAAATCCTGATGCCATATTCTTCTTCATATAGTCCAGCTTCTTGGATTATTTGCTCAGTACATAGGTTGAATAAGTATGGGGAAAGGTTCCGACCCTGACACACACTTTTCCTGATTTTAAACCACTCAGTATACCCTTGTTCTGTTTGAATAATTACTTTTTGGTCTACATACAAGTTCTTCATGAGCACAATTTAGTGTCCTGGAATTCTCATTCTTTGCAATGTTATCCATAAATTATTATGATCCATACAGCTGGATGCCATTCAGTCGATAAAACACAGATAAACATCTTTCTGGTATTTGCTTTCAGCCAAGATCCATCTGACATCAGCAATAGTATCCCTTGCTCAACACCCTCTTCTGAATCCAACCTGAATTTCTGGCAGTTCCCTGTCAATATACTGCTGCAAACTTTTTTGAATTATCTTTAGAAAAATTTTACTTATTTTGTATTATTAATGTTATAATTTGATAATTTTTGCATTCTGATCACTTTTCTTTGGAATGGGCACAAATATCAATCTCTTCCTTTCCAGTGGTCAGTTAGCTATCTTCCAAATTTCTTGGCATAAACAAGTAAGTGCCTCCAGTGCTGCATTTGTTTGTTGAAACATCTCAGTAAGTGTTTTGTCAATTCCTGAAGTCTTGTTTTTCACCAATTGCTTCAGAGCAGCTTGAACGCCTTCCTTTAGTACCATTGGTTCTTGATCATATGCTACCTCCTGAAATGGTTCAACACTGACCAATTCTTTTTGGTACGGTGATGGTGTATTCCTTTCTTCTTCTGATGCTTCCTGTGTCGTTCAATATTTGACTAGAGAATCCTGCAGTATTACAATTTGAGGCTTGAATTTTCACTTAAGTTCTTTCAGCTTGAGAAATGCCAAGTATGTTCTTTCCTTTTGGTTTTCTAATTCCAGGTCTTCACACATTTTATTATAATATTTTACTTTGTCTTCTTGAACCACACTTTGAAATCTTCTGTTTAGCTCTTTTATTTAATCATTTCTTCTCTTCTCTTTAGCTACTCTCCATTCAAGAGCAAGTTTCAGAGTCCTATCTGACATCCATTTTATTTTTTTCTTCATTTCCTGTATTTTTAATGACCTTTAGCTTTCTTCATGTATGATGTCCTTGATATAATCCTACAACTCATCTGATCTTTGGTCAGTAGTGTTCAATATGTCAAATCTATTCTTCAGGTGGTTGCAGGTATAATCAGTGTTGCATTTGGGCTTTCTAGGACTTGTTTTAATTTTTTCATCTTCAATTTGAACTTCAACAAGAACAATTGATGATTTCTTCCACAGTCAGCTTCTGGCCTTGTTCTGACTGATATTGAGCTTCTCCATTGCCTCTTTATACAGATGTAGTCTGTTTGATTCCTGCATATTTCATCTGGCAGGGTTCACATGTATAGATGCTGTTTATGTTGTTAAAAAAAGATATTGGCAATGGATAAGTCATTGGTCTTGCAAAATTCTACCATGTGGTCACCAGTGTCATTTCTATCATCAAAGACCTATTTTCTAATTACTGATTTTCTTTCTCTTTTTTATTTCCAACTTTCTCATTCCAATAACCAGTAATTATCAATGCATCTTGATTGCATGTTTGGTCAATTTCAGACTGCAGAAGTTGTTAAAAACCTTCAACTTCTTCATCTTTTGCTTTAGTGGTTGGTGAATAAATTTGAATAATAATTGTATTAAGTGGTCTTCCTTCTAAGTTTATGGATATTATCATATCACTGACAGTATGGCACTTCAGGGAAGATCTTGAAATTTTTTTGATGATGAATTCCACACTATTCCTCTTCAGTTTTGTCATCCTAGCATTGTAGACCACATGATTGTCTGATTCAAAATGGCCAGTACTAATCTATTTCACCTGATCAGTGCCTAGGATATTGATCTTTTTGTGTTCCGTTTCATTTTTGACAGCTTCCAATTTTCCCAGATCCATACTTCATATATTCTGAGTATTAATGAATGTTTGTAGCTATTTCTTATTATTTTGTGTCATATCACATCAGCAAATGAAAGTCCTGAAAGCTTTACTTCATCATTAAGGTTGCCTGTACTTTGAGAAGGCAGTTCCTTGCCAGTCATATTTTGAGTGACTTCTAACCTGAAGGGCTCATCTTCCTGCAGTATATCAGATAATGTTTAACTACTGTTCATAAGGTGTTTAGTTTCCAATTTTTCAGAAGTTGACCACCATATCCTTCCTAGTTCTAGAAGATCCACTGAAACCTGTCCACCATAGGTAACCCTGCTATTATTTGAAATACTGGTTGCATAGCTATCAGCATTACAGCAATGCTCAAGACACCATAATATGACAAATTGATAGATGAGTAATGAGTTCCTTGATATAGTCCCTATAACCTTCATGAAAAAGATATATATATATATATAAGACACTTGCCAGCTAACCAGATGGCTGATGGTTCAAACCCACCAGCCACTCCTCGGAAGGAAGGTTGGACAATCCTACTTCCATAGTGATACTGCCTCAGAAACCCAAGGAGGGGTCGCTATGAATCGAGTCTGACTTGATGGCACATAACAACAACAACAATATATTGTTTTAATTTCCAGGACTTGTTTTATTTTTTCTTCAGCTTCAATTTGAACTTCCACAGGAGCAATTGATGATTTCTTCCATAGTCACCTTCTGGCCTTGTTCTGATTGATATTGAGCTTCTCCATTGCCTCTTTCCACAGATATATATTATTGTGATATGGGTGAAAGTTTACAGAGCAAATTTATCTTCCATACAGCAGTTCACATACACTTTGTCTCGACACTGACTGTAATCTCCCACAATGCAACAGCTCTCCTCCCACTTCCTCCCCATAGCCACCTCTTCCCGGTGTCCTTCCCTCCCATACATTCCTTCCCCCCAAGTGCTCTCCTTGTGCATACACAGCTTTTCTATTCTTCCATGATTGATCTCTCCAAGGAGTATATTTACTTAATGTAAATGTTCAGCTCATATGCCTATCTTATGCTTAACTGGAAGCCACAGGAGTGGGTTCAATTCCAGACTTCAAGGGCAGCTAGAGACCATAGTCTCAGGGATTCTACCAGGCTCTCTCAGACCAGCAAATCTGGTCCTTTTTTTTTTTTTTTTAATGATTTTGGGTTTTGTCCCACAGTGTCCTCCCACTCTATCTAGGATCTCCTACACAGATCCCCTCCGAGGGGTTGACAGTGGTAGCAAGGCACCATCTAGTTCTTCTAATCTTATAGTCATATAGGCTGAGGATCACATGGTGTATCAGTCCCTTGTACTAATTGTTTACATACATCTTTGGTTCTCATCATTCTTCTTTGCCCTGGATGGGGAGAGACCCATAGTTACATCTACATGGCTGCGTGTAAGCTTTTAAAATCCCAGTCACTACTTGCCAGAGTAGGAGGTAGAACAATGTTTTGTGTAGTATGTTATGCCAGTTGAGCTTGATGTTCCCTGAGACTATGGTCCCAAGCCCACAGGTCCAACTACTTGCTTCCTCTGGGTAGCTAGCTGTGGCCAACAAGTGACTACATTCTTGTCCCTTCTCAGCTCTACTATATACCTGGGAATTCTTACAGAACATACAAATACACTTGTAGAAACCTTGTCTTCCAATCTTATATGGGTATACTTCTGCCTGCATAGACATACCTAATTGTTCAGCCTGTCCACGCAGAAAAAGATAATCTTTTGGAGAGAGCTTTGGACTATCAGCTAGAGAGTTGATGTTTGAGTCCTGCTTCTGCTACTTTCCATCTGTTATAGCTTTGGTGGTCATAATTTTGAACTTCAAGTTTATTATCTGTAAAATGGGATAATGATATTTGCTTTGTTTATAAATCCAAATCAAATCAAACCCACTGTCATTGAGTTGATTCTGATTCATACCCTATAGGACAGAGTAGGTCTGCCCTGTAGGATTTTCAAAGCTGTAAATCTTTATGGGAACACAATACCTTATTTTTCTCACAGGGTGGTTGATGGGTTCAAACCACCAACTCTTTGGTTAGCAGCTGAATGCTTTACCCATCGCACCACCAGTGCTCCTTACTTAGTCTATAGAACATTATTTTTATGAGACTAAGTTGGGAAAACATGGGAAAGAGTTTTGAGAATTGTAAAATGGCTAATGGTGGCTATATCCATGGCAGGAATTCTTAACCTGTCACTTTCTTCTCTTTTTTCAGGTATTAATGTAATTTTGAGGCCTAGCTATTTTGGATTGACTTTCTCCATTGAGGTCACAGTGCAGAAATATTGTTTATGCTTGATGGTTTAATTTTACATCCATCTTATTTGTCTAGTATTATAATAACAGAAATACCAGTAGCGAATGATTTTAACAAACAGAAATTTAGTCTGTCAAAGTTTAGGTGGCTAGATGTCCAAATTCAGGGTCTTTCTAGGTGAAGTTTTCTCTCTCTGTTGACTCTGGGGGATGATCCTTGTCTTCTTTCAAGATCTATGGGCCTGGTGTTACTTGGAGATCTTGAGGTATCTTGGCGTCAATCGTCCCATGGGTCTAGCATTTTCTTATCACAGAGATCTCAGGTTGAAATGGCATGTTCTGCTCCCACCTCTTCTTTCTTGGGGCTAGTCATATTCCTTCTCTCTGCTAGCTTCTCTTTCTTTTTATTTCTTGCAACCAAACTCACTACCATAGAGTTGGATCCAACTCATAGTGACCCCTCCTTGAGCTTCTGAGGTGGCATCACTACAGAAGTAGATTGCCCAAACTTCCTTCCAAGGAATTACTGGTGGTTTTGAATCACCAGGCTTCTGGTGAGGAGTCAAATGCCTTAGGCACACATATCACAAAATGGAAGATAGTTACATCAGGTCACAAAATGGAGAATAACCATACATCAATGGTAGAATCATGACCCAGCCAAGTTGACACATACTTTTCAATCCATGACAACATCTTTCTTCCTTTCTCCAACATGTGGTACTAAGTCCCTGCTAAAAGAAGCCTTTCCTTTGGATTCCTGCTCCTTTGGATCTAGAGTCCCTTCAATGAGAACCTCCTCTTGTTGTTAGGTGCTGTGGAATCAATTCCAACTGAAAGAACTAGCGAATCTGCCTTGGAAGAAGTGCAGCTAGAAAGCTCCTTGGAAACGAGAATGGCCAGACTTCGTCTCACCTACTTTAGTCATATTGTAAAAGGGACCATTCCCTGGAGAAGGATATCATGCTTGGTAAAGTGGAGGGTCAATGAAAAAGGGGAAGGCCCTTAACAAGATGGATTGACACAGTGGCTACAAGGATGGACTCAGGTGTAGCAAGGATTGTGGGGCTGGCACAGGACAACGTTTCATTCTGCTGTACATAAGGTCACTATGAGTTGGAGATGACTTAACGGCACCTACCATCCACTCTGCAGAAAGCAGCCTGGGCAATCTACTTCCATAAAGAATTACTGCCTTGGAAACCCAATGGGGGTTGTTGCTATGAGTCAGAAGTGACTTGATGACAGTGGGCTTGGATTTGGTTTATAGATCTTCCTTGTTGCTGTTGTTAAGTGCCATTGAGTCAGCTTCCACTCATGATGGTCTTACATATAAAGAACATTGCCCAGAGCTGTGCCATCTTCATAATCATTGGTATGTTTGAGTCCACTGTTGCAGCCACTGTGTCAATATATCTCTTTGAGGGTTTCCTGCATTTTGTAGTCTATGTTACCAAACACTTGATATTGGTATAAAGGTGAACATAGCTGCCTTCCCAGCAGTTTACTTGGGTTTGTTTCCAAGACAACGCAGCCTTCACCTTACCAAAAATGATGTCCTCTTCTGGTGCTTAGTCTTTCCTGATGATGTGTCCAGAGTAAGCAAGTCAAAGTCACACCATTCTTGCTTCTAAGGAGCATTCGAATTGTATTCTTTTATGCTGTTTCAGAATCTGTATTTTTGAAAGACCCATTTTAGAGCTACTAAATCAGAATTACCACAGGAGAAATGTGGAAACTATGTATTTTTAAAACAGGCCATAGCGATTCTGACGCAGGTAGCTTCCAGTGCATAGACAGGCATTTTTTTTAAATAAGTAGACATTTTGACATGTTCCATAAAGTTTTGGGTCTTCCTTTTGGAATAGGGAGTGCCCTGTGACTTACTAAGATGACTCAAGCTGATACTTGTACAGATGTGGTAAGGAGGTTCTTGCACAAAGGTGAGGCTCACTAGATGAATTTAGAGACCTCTTCTGACTTTGAATCAATAGCTGGAGGCATCGTTATTCCCCCATAACTACCTGTTTGAATAAAGGCATGTTCAGGTTCGTCTCCAATGTGAATGGATAACAGTTGATTGGAAAGAGAGAGATCAAAGTGGTGGTCTTAAGGTTGGGGGGGGGGACTTTTTTAACCCATAGTAGCTCTATTTGTATCAGTCTTCATAAACCCTGAGGGACAAGTATGGACTTTGCTGCATTGGCAATTTTTTTTTTTTTTACAAAACTTATCTTCCTACCTCAAGTACTTTCCACATTCCTCTCCAAGTATTCACTTAAACATCTACCATGACTCATTTCACATTCCATCTCCCATAAAGCTTTCTTTTGTAACCATGACTTACTTGTGTTTCTTCTTCTAGGAAAGGACACATTTATTAGACACTTAAATGGGGTTTGGTACTGGGGATACTAAGAATTAGATCAGGACTTTGCCTTACAGCTCATACTCTAATGAGGGACCAAAAGAAAACAAAAACCCAAAACCAAACCCACTGCCATTGGGTTAATTCTGAGTCATAACAAACCTATAGGACAGAGTAGAAGTGCCCTGCAAAATTTCCAAGGCTGTAAATCTTTATGGAAGCAGACTGCCTCATCTTTCTCCTGCAGAGCTGCTGGCGGTTTCAAACTGCTGAACTTTTGGTTAGCAGTCCAATGCTTTAACCACAGCACCACCAGAGGTCATCTGATGAGGGAGAGAATTTAATAAATAAATTACTCTAAATTGTGCTAACTACTATGACAGAAGAATGCCTTGGTTTCAAAATTGGGCAAAGGACAGGGCCAGAAAGGGCATAATAAAATAGATCTCGCACTTGGTTTTGAAAGAAATATCCAGAAAGATATAGAAGAGTGAAATAAATTTCCATCAGAAGAATAGACCTCTGATTCTGAGTAGGAAGAGAACACATGTGTGGAGGAGGCTGACATATATCCAGTGTGATGATGTGACCACAAAACTAAATCTATTGTCAAATCGATTCCAACTCATAGCAACCCCAAAGGACTTAATAGAACTACCCCATATGGTTTCCAAGGCTGTAATCTTTAGGAAAGTCACACCTTTCTATCCATGATGAGTTCAAACCATCAACCTTTGTTTAGCAGCCCAGCCCTTAACTACTGTGCCACCAGGGCTTCTTAATACAGCAATGAGTTACACATTAATCTCACTTGGACAGCTTTAAGAAAAATACAGATGTTTGGGGCCAGCCTGACCAATCAAATCAAACTCATTAGTGATGGAACACAGGCACAAGTCTTATTAAAAATCTTCCCACATTTCTAATGGGCAGTTGTGCTGAGAATCACTGTAATAAAACTAAAGTAACTAACACAACAGTGCCTGCCCATGAGAGATGTTCAATGGGCAGTTCTTTAGTTACTATTAGGTCAGTGCCTGGAATGAAGTGAGACTGTCATGCTCTAACCTCTGTTGGTGAGACTGTGTGGGCTGCTTTCTGCCTTCTGGGAGACTTCATCAGGTAGACAGATGGAGCTTCCTATCAATCGCTGAGAGATATGTTAAAATCTGCAACAGTAATTGTGGATTTATGTATTCTGACTTTGATTCTGACAACTTTTGCCTGATATAATTTTGAGGTTCTGTTATTGGGCAGATACACTTCTACAATTGTTATGTCTTCCTGATGAATTGACTCTTTTATTTTTATAAAATGTTTCCCTTTATCTCTGGTAATAGTCTTGAAATCTGTATCTGATATTAATATAGCCACACCAGCCTTCTTATACTTGGTGTCTGCATAGTCAATCTCTTTTTTAACCATTTACTGTCAACCCATCTGTGCCTTTATATTTAAAGTGCATCTCTTATAGACATCATATCAATGATTTCTCTATATAGTAATATATATAAAGGTAAATATATATATATAT
>NW_006921645.1:9284675-9291716 GCF_000298275.1 Orycteropus afer afer | reverse complement strand
TGTGTGTGTGTATAGTTGTTGTTAGGTGCTGTTGAGTCAGCTCCAACTCCTAGCTACCTATGTGCAACAGAACAAAACACTGCCTGGTCCTGTGCCATCATCACAATCTTTGCTATGCTTGAGCCCATTGTTGCAGCCACTGTGTCACTCCATCTCATTGAGGGTCTTCCTTTTTTTGCTCACCCTCAATCATGATATCCTTCTGCAGGGACTGGTGCCTTCTGACGACATGAACAAACTATGTAAGACAAAGTCTGGCAATTTTTCACTTCCAAGGAGCATTCTGGCTATACTTCTTCCAAGACAGATTTGTTCATTCTTCTGGAAGTCCATGGTATGTTCCATATTCTTTGCCAACAGTCCAATTCAAATGTAGCAATTATTCTTCTGTATTCCATATTCATTGTCCAGCTTTCACATGCATATAAGGAGTCTGAAAATACCATATCTTGGGAAAGGCACACCTTAGTCTTCAAAGAGACATCTTTGCTCTTTAACTCTTTAAAGAAGTCTTTGGCAGCATATTTGCCCAGTGCAATACATCATCTGATTTCTTGATTGTTGCTTCCATAGGCATTGACTATGGATCCAAGTAAAATTAAATTCCTGAAAACTTCAATCTTTTCTCCATTCATCATGATATTGCTTATTGGCCCAGTTGTGAGGATTTTTGTTTTCTTTATGTTTAGATATAATCCATACAGAAGTAAGAGTGTGTTATCTGAATACTACAGGTTGTTAATGAGTCTTCTTCCAATCCTGATGCATAATCAATAAAACACAGGTAAACATCTCTCTGGTATTCTTTGCTTTCACCCAAGATCCATCTGACATCAGCAATGGTATCCCTTGTTCAACACCCTCTTTTGAATCTGGCTTGAATTTCTGGCATTTCCCTGTCAATATAGTGTTGCAACTGTTTTTGAGTTTTCTGAGCTAAATTGTATTGTGTGTGATATTAATGATATTGTTCAATAATTTCCATCTTCTGTTCTATTACCTTTCTTTGGAATGGGCACAAATATTGATCTCTTCCTATCTGGTGCCCAGACAGTTATCTCCCAAATTTCTTGGGAAATAAATGAGTAAGGGGCTCCAGGGCTGTATTCATTTGTTGAAATATTTCAATGGGTATTCAGGTCAGTTTCTGGAACCTTGTTTTTTTGCCAATTCCTTCATTGCAGCTTGAACTTCTTCCTTCAGTATCATTGGTTCTTGATCATATGCTACTTCCTGAAATGGTTCAACATCCACCGACTATTGTTGGTGACCCTGTGTATTCCTTCCCTCTTCTTTTGATACTTCCTGCATCATTCAATATTTTGCCTATAGAATCCTGCAGAATTGCAGGTTGACACTTGAATTTCTCTTCAGTTCTTTCAGCTTGAGAAATGCCAAGTATGTTCTTTCCTCTTAGTTTTCTAATTCCAGGTCTTTGCACATTTTATTATAATATTTTACTTTGTCTTCTTGAGCCCCACTTTGAAATCTTCTGTTTAGCTCTTTTATTTAATCATTTCTTGCATTTGCTTTAGCTACTCTACATTCAACAGCAGGTTTCAGAGTCTCTTCTGACAACCATTTTCCTGTCTTTTCAATGACCTTTTGCTTTCTTGATAAATGATGTTCTTGATGTCATCCCACAACTGTCTTGTCTTCCATCATTGGTGTTGAATGTGTCAAATCTATTTTTCAGACAGTCTCTAAATCCAGGTGCGGTATAATCATGGTTGTATTTTGTCTTTCATAGACTAATTTTAATTTTCTTCATCTTCAACTTAAACTTGCAAAAGAGGAATTGATGGTCTGTTCTACACTCAGCTTCTGGCCTTATTCTGACTGATGATACTGAGTTTTTCCATTGCCTCTTTCCACAGATGCAGTCTATTTGATTTTTCTGTGTGTGTGTGTGTATGTATATGTGTATATATATATATGTATACATATATGTGTGTGTGTGTGTATAGTGGTATATATATGTATGTGTACATATGTATATACATGTCATGTATATATATGCATCCGTGAATATATATATATATATATATATATATACACACACACACATATATACACACACACATACACACAGTGATAAATATGTACAAAGGTACATATATGTACACACACACAGTGGTAAATATATTTAGTCTTTCAACTTTTTCTATGTGTAGAATTCAGTGACCTTAATTATGTTCATGTTTGTAATCCACTATCTGTTTCTAAATTTTTCCATCACCTTAACTTTTTTTTGTTTTTAATTTTCATTGTGACTTGGGTGAATGTTTACAGAGCAAATTCATTTTCCATACAGCAGTTCAAACATATTTTGTTTCATGAAATTGACTGCAATCCTGACAATGTAACAACTCTCTTCCCACTTCCTCCCTGTAGTTACCTCTTCACTGTGTCCTTCTTTCCTCTGCATTCCTGCCCCCGCCCCAAGCTATCTCTCTAGGCAAGTACTGCACTTTTGTTCTCCCATGATTGATTGTTCTAAGGAGTGTATCTACCTGGTGTAAATATTCACTCTATATGCCTGTCTATTGTTTGGGTGGAAGTCATGGGAGTAAGTTCAATTCCAGGCCTGAAGGGTAACTACGGGCCATAATCTTGGAGGTTTCACCAGGCTCTATCAGACCAGTAAACTGGTCTTTTTTTTTTTTTTTTTTTTATGATTTTGAGTTTTGTTCCACATTTTCCTTCCACTCTATCCAAGATCTCCTGCACTGATCCCTTTCCAAATGATTGACAGTGGTAGCTGGGCACCATCTAATTCTTCTGGTCTCATGGTCATGTAGGCTGAGGTTCATATGGTCCACTAATCCCTTGGACTAATTGTTTTTGGTTTTCTTCACTCTGTTTTCTGGACAAGGTGAGACAAATTGTTGCATTGAGATGGCCACTTGCATGCTTTTAAGACTCCAGTTGCTACTCACTGAAATAGGATGTAGAACAATGTTTATGTGTAGCATGTTATGCCAATTACCATTGCCCTCAACTTTTTACATATATTGATAATCTCTACTTTATAAATGAGGTATTTAGTCCATTTAAATTTAATGTAATTATTAATATAGTTGGATTTATGTCTACCATTTGACTATTTGGTTTATCTTTATCTTATTCGCTTTTGTATCTCTGTTCCTCCTTTCCTGTATTCTTTGGGTTAACAGAATACTTTTAAGCATTCCATTTTAGCTTATTATATTGGCTTTTTAATTATATCTCTTTGTCTTATATTTTAATGTTTGCTCTTTGGCAGTGATTCTCAACCAGTAGTGATTTTGCATCCCACAATAGGGGAATTCGGCAATGTTTGGAGACATTTTTGAATGTTGGAACTGGTAGGTGTTTATGGTTTCCTTGAGCAGAGGGTCCTATATCTATATATATCTATATATATCTGTATCTATATCTATCTATCTATATATATCTATATAATCTTCTGAATTCCTTATCAGATTGTTCCATTACTTGTTCTTTTTCCAAGTTATATGTTAATCCTTTACCCTGGCCTTTTGTTTCTATTATCTTGTCCTGTTTCTTTGTTTGATTTGAGGTTGTCTGTTGTTTCCTAGACATTTTGAAGTTGTTGTTGTCTTTGTTATTTATGTATTAATTTGATTCACCCTGATTTTATGTTTTACTATATCTGGAAGTGTGGAGCAGATATACTTCATTGGTTATTAACTCAGCTGTACTGAGTCACTCTCCAGATCTCTGTGTTGGTGGAATCACTGGTGGGAATGTGGGTGAAAGTCTCTATCATGAAGAGTATTTGGAATTGGCATGAGCACCACCATCTGTAGTTGAATCTGTGGTACAGGAGCTATTGGTATTATCTGTCTATTAGGCGAGGTGTTCAGTGTAGTAGAGAAGGTTGACTAGTGGAGGTTTAATATGTTCTTCCTATTGGGTGGTGTAGTGCATACGGCATTTGACTGCTAACCAGAAGGCTGGAAGTTCAAACCCACCAGCCACTCCTGGGAAGGAAGGCTGGTCAATCTTCTGTAGTGATACCACTTCGGAAACCCAAGGAGGGGTTGCTATAAGTTGGAAATGATTGGACAACAATGAGTTTGGTTTTTTTGGTTATAGAATTCTGAGTTCACATTTTTCCCCCCTTCCTTTTAGCACTTTAAGGATTGTGCATCATAGTCTTCTGGCCTCCATTATTTCCAAGGAGCAATCAGCAGTCATTCATATTTTGTTGTTCCATGTATCTCTGAGGCTCTTTTCACTGTTTCATCATTTTTTTCCACTGTCCAGATTAAATTTTATTAATTTATCTATAAGTTTACTCACACTTTTTTTCTGTCATTTCCAATATATTTTAAGTTCACCCAATAGCTTTTTATTTATTTATCATTATGTTTTAATTTTTTTTCCAAGTAGCTTTTTCTCTCTCTCTCTCTCCCTCTCACTTTTTAAAAAATTTTTATTGTGATTTGGGTGAAAGTTAATGAATTTCAGCTTATTGTCAAAAATCAGCTGACCATAGGTGGATGGATCTATTTCTGGGTTCTCAATTCTATTCCATTGGTCTATGTGTCTGTTGTCGTACCAATACCAGGCAGTTTTGACTGCTGTGGCTGTATAGCAGGTTTTAAGGTCCAGGAATGTGAGACCTTCTACTTGCTTCTTCTTCTTCAACAGTGCTTTGCTTATCTGAGGTCTCTTTCCTTTCCATATAAAGTTAGTGATTAGTTTTTCCATATCCTTAAAAAATGTTGATGGGAGGTTTTGGTGAGATGGTGGAATAAACAGACAAACTACAAAGAACTTCTTCAACAATGAAAAGAGGAACCAGTTAACACAGATACAAATCCTGGAGCCCTGCTCTTTGGAAGGAAGGATACAGAAGTGGACTAAACTCCAACTAGAAATACCTGCAGAAAAACACCAAGAAAGAAGATATGTGAAGCTTCCCTTTGTCAGTGAGCCTGATGACACAGACAGCTTGGATATTGCCAAATGGTGTTAAACCAAAACCAAACCAAACTCACTGCCGTTGAGTCAGATCTGACCCACAATGACCCTTCCTTGGGTTTCTGAGGTGGTATCACTATGGAAGTAGATTGTCCAATCTTCCTTCTGAGGACTTAAGAATTAACCTAAAAATTGGCCCTGCTAGCCAGTGGCTGCACTGGTGGCTGGTGAATAGAAGGGGAAGCAGGGAAGAGGGAGAAGGGCTGAGCTGTAGACTTTTGGCTGTTTGGAGGGTGCAGCCATTTTGAATGTTTACAAGTGGTTCAACAATTTTGGGTATTTAAAGTGACAGTGCTCTCTCAGATTCTAAGCACCTAAGAATAGGCTCCACTTGTGGGTGAGTGCAAGCACATTCCAGACACGAACAACTGGACAATATTCCCCTTGCTACTCTTATACCTCACACCCCTTGGTGAAAAGAGATGCTCCCATCCTTTACTCCCACCCACCTTCTGGGCAAGCAGGAATTCCATCCCAGTCTGTGTGCTCCAACAGAGACTGGATGCCCTGCCTGGCCTGCCCAGAATTTTTCTTCATTTTTTTTTTTAAGTGTTTGTTTTTGTCTGTTTTAAAATTATTATCAATTTGTTTTGTCCTTTTTATTATTATTCTTTATTCTTTCCTTCTCATGTTCTAGTTTTTAGCTTTTTCTCTCTTTCCTGTTCCTAGTTCTCACTTTTTTGTTTCTCATGGTTGTCCCCATTCCTTGTTTTTCTTTTTGCATTTTTCCTATTTGTTTCTTCATTATTTGCCTACTGTACCTCTTTTCTCTTATTTTCCCCTCCCCAGGTATTGCAAGCTCTGGTGGCATAGTGCGTAAGGCATTTGACTGCTAACTAGAAGGCTGGAGGTTCAAAGCCACCAGCCACTCCTCAGAAGAAAGATTTGGCAATCTACTTCCATAGTGATACAGCCTCAGAAATCCAAGGAGGGGTCACTATGAGTGAGATCCAACTTAACGACAGTGAATTTTAGTGAGTGAGATATTGAGGGGTTTTATTATTTTTTTTTCTTTTTTTTTTTTTGGTGATTGTTCTTTTGTGTTTATATGGTTTGTTTTTGCCCACTTGTTTTTACTTTTTTGATGGTTTTTGATTGTTGTTTTTGTCCAAGTGAGAGACAGCAACCATGCCCATACAATGCAACCACACTTGCATGTCCTGTAGCTCCACTTACTGATGGAGAGCCACTACTTCCTTCTCCATCAATTGGCCAACAATTAATGACCACCAAGAAAAGCCTGACTGACCCTTAACTGCTCTTCACAAACAGTTAACAAAAATCTAAATAAAAACAATGTCACAATGTCTTGGAGACAATGGACCATCACAGTCCACACAAAAAAGCAAAATAAAGTGGTAGAAACAAGGGAGCAGGATACAGACCCAGAGCACATCCCCGAAGAAGCAGCAGCATGGAACCCCCTGATAAGGAATTCAAAAGAATTATATTTATGTTTCTTCAAAGGATTGAGAGACAGACAAGGAAAACAGTGAAAAAATTAAGGAAAACACAGACAAAACCCTAGAACAATTTCAGAAGAAAATACAAGAATAAAATGACAAAATAAATGAAAAATTAAAAATTATATAAAATCTACAGATAGAAATCCAGAAGATTAACACTAAATGTGGTAGTTGGAGTGGTGTGTCAACTTGGCTGGACCACAATTCTGTGTGGTTTAAGTAGTTGTGATGTGGTTATTCCCATAATGGGATTGGATGCATTTGTTCTGAGTAGCCAATCCATTGAAAGGGAGTTTTCCTAGGGATGTGGCCTGCTTCCAATGTATTTATGGACATCCTGGGAAAAAAGACATTCTTCTATGGATCAGGATCCTGTTTGTGCTGCCTACCACTGTTTGTGAGCAAACAATCCACAATTTGGCCTGGATACCTTGGATTCATCATTTGTTGGGGTCAACAACTGGTATATTGCCTGCCAACCTTGAGCTCATTCAGCCCCTACAGCTGCATGAGTTGGGAAAAGCCTCCAGCTTGACATTTCATCCAAGAACTTGGGACTTGCCAGCTTCTATAAGTGTGTGAG
>NW_006921645.1:9264266-9284450 GCF_000298275.1 Orycteropus afer afer | reverse complement strand
ATATATATATATATATATATATAGACTTTACTGGTTTTGCTTCTCTAGAGAACCCAGCCTAACACACTAAATTTTCAGAAATAGATAACACATTGAAAGGGGAAAGGAGCAGAATCAAATCAATGGAAGACAGAATTAATGAGATTGAGGACAAATACCAAAATACTTCTTTGGAAAGGGGCCAATCAGAAAAAAAAAAGATCAAAACAAAATTAGGAATGCCTAAGGTTCATGTAGGATACTATCAAAAGGAATAACCTACATGTAATCAGAATTCCAGAACAGGAAGAGAAAAAGAAAACCACTGAGAATATTGTCCAAGATTTGTTGGAAGAGAACATCCCGGATATTATGAAAGATGAGAATATATCCATTCAGGAAGTCCAACAAACTCCAAACAGGATAGACTCCAAAAGAAAATTCCCAAGACATATCATCATCAAACTCATCAAAACCAAAGACAAGTCCAACATGCATTCCTGATAAAATCTCTCAGCAAAATAAGAACAGAAAGGACATTCCTCAACATGATAAAGGGGATATATGCAAAACCAACAGCCAACATTATTCTCAATGGAGAAAGACTGAAACCATTCCCCTTGCAAACAGGAACCAGACAAGGGTGCCCTCTATCACAACTTCTATTCAACATTGTATTGGAAGTCCTATCCAGAGCAATAAGGCAATAAAGGGAAATCAAAGACATCCAAATTGGTGAGGAAAAAGTCAAATTATCCCTACTTGCTGATGATATGATCTTACACCAAGAAAGCCCAAGAGTCTCAGTAATAAATCTACTGGAACTAATTGAGACATTTAATATCATGACAGAATACAAGATCAACATCCAAAAATCAGTTAGATTCCTCTACACCATCATGGAGATTGCTGAAAAGGAAATAAGTAGATCAAGGCCCTTTACAATAGCTACCAAAACATGAAAATACTTGGGAATAAATCTTACCAGGGACAAAAAAGACTTGTACAAAGAAAACTAGAAAAGACTACTTCAAGAAACCATAAGAGAGCTACATAAATGGAAGAACATATGCTCATGTATAGGAAGATTGAACATTGTGAAAATGTTAATTCTACCCAAAGAAATCTATGCATTCAAAGCAATCTCAATGCAGGTCCCATCAGCATTCCTTAAGGAAATGGAAAACCCAATCACTAACTTCATACAGAAAGGAAAGAGACCTTGGATAAGCAAAGCATTATTGAAGAAGAAGAAGAACAAAGTAGGAGGTCTCACACTCCCAGACTTAAAACCTACTATATAGGCACAGTAGTCAAAACTTCCTGGCATTGGTATAACAACAGACACATAGACCAATGGAATAGAATTAGGACCCAGAAATAGATCCATCAACCTATGGTCAGCTGATTTTTGACAAAGGGCTGAAATCCATTAAATGAGGAAGAGATTGTCTGTTTAAAAAAAGGTGTTGTCAAAACTGGATATAAAAACTAACTCCAGATAGGTCAAAGACTTAAATGTGAAACCTAAAACTATAAAGTTCCTCAAGGAAAAACTAGAGTCAAATTTAGGAGCTCTGGTGGCATAGTGCCTAAGTCATTTGACTGCTAACCAGAAAGCTGGCAGTTCATCACCAGCCACTCCTCAGAAGGAAGGTTGGGCAATCTACTTCTGTGGTGATACCACCTCAGAAACCCAAGGATGGGCCACTATGAATAGAAATCGACTTGATGTCAGTGAGTTTTTTTTTTTTTTTTTAATATATGGCATAAATAGACTATTAAGGATAACCCAAAATGCACAAACAGCAGAAGAGAAACTAGATGAATAGGACCTTCTAAAAATTAAATTTTTATGTGCTTCCAAAGACTTCTCCAAGAGAGTCAAAAGAGAACTTACAGATTGGGAAAAAATATTCAGCAGTGACATATCTGACAAGGGACTTACCTCCAGAATTTATAGAAAACTCCAACATCTCAACATCAAATAGACAAATAATGCAATTAAAAAATGGCCAGAAGACATGAATAGACACTTCACCAAAGCAGATATTCAGGTGGCCAACAAACATATGAAGAAATGCTCATGATCATTAGCCATTAGAGATATGCAAATCAAAAGGACAATGAGATATCATCTTACCCCAGCACTGTTAGCAAAGTTCAAGAAGACAGAAAATAACAAATGCTGGTGAGGATGTGGAGAGATTGGGACTCTCATACACTGCTGGTGGGACTGTAAAATGATACAACCACTGTGGAAAGCAGTATGGTGATTCCTTAAAAAGTTGGAATTAGAAATACCATTTGACCAAGCCATTCCATCACTAGGTATATACCCTAAAGAAGTGAGAGCCAGGACAAGAACAGATATATGCACACCCATGTTCATCACAGCACTATTTACAATAGCCAAAAGATGGAAACAACTTAGGTGCCCATCAACAGAAGAACGGATACCCAAGCTATGGTACATAAACACAAAGGAATATACTGCAACCCTAGAGAATAACATAGAATCTGCAAAACTCTGCAGAACATGGATGAACTTGGAGGACATTATGCCAAGTGAAATAAGTCAATCAGAGAAGGACAAATATTGTATTAGTCTGTTATTGTAAAAAGTCAAGGAAAGTTCATATATGGAGGGACATGGCCTTTGTTGGTTACCAGGGGTAGGAGAGGAAGGGAGGGAACACTGTTAGATAGGTAGAGACAAGTATTGATTTGGGTGAAGAGAAGGGCAATGTACCAAATATGAGTTATCACATGGTGGCACTGAAGAAGAGAAAGACAGAGAGAGGTGCATGGGAAGTACAGAAAACAGATGAACCCTTTTGCACATACAGTACTTTGTTCTCAGTGAAGGCAAACATGGATATATGGGTGGATATATGGGTGGACAGGCTGAATATTAAGTATGTTTAGGCAGTGAGGAGTGTGCCCAAGACTATGTATAGGGTTGGAAGACAATGTTCCTACAAGTATATTTGTATGTTCTGTAAGACTTCCCAGGAGCTCTGGTGGCATAGTGCCTAAGGCATTTGACTGCTAACCAGAAGCCTGGTAGTTCAAAACTACCAGCCACTCCTTGGAAGGAGGATTGGATGATTTACCTCTGTAGTGATATCACTTCAGAAATCCAAGGTGAGGTCCCTATTAGTTAGATCTGACTCAATGGCAGTGAGGTTTTGTTTTTTTTTGGTAAGAATTCCCAGGTCTATAGTAGAGCTGACACGGGACAAGGTTGTAGTCACTTCTTGGCTACAGCCAACTACTCAGAGGTAGCAAGTAGTTGGACCTGTGGGCTCTGGACCATAGTCACAGAGGACATTGAGCTCAATTGGCATAACATACTATACAAAAAATTTTTTCCACGTCCTTCTTTGGTGAGTAGTGGCTGGGATCTTAAAAGCTTGCAAGTGGCCATCTAGATACAGTGATGGGTACCTCCTCATCCAGAGCAACAAAGAATGAAGAAAACCAATGACACATGGAAACAATCAGTCCAAGTGACTGGTACACCAAGCGATCCTAAGCCTATATGACTATGAGACCAGAAGAACTAGATGATGCCTGACTACCAGTGTCAACCACTTGAAGGGGATCTATGTGAGAGATCCTGAATAGAGTGGAAGAACAAGGTGGGACAAAATTCAAAATCATTAAAAAAAAAAAGAGTACTAGGTTTGCTGGTCTGACAGAGCCTGATGGAACCACTTGAGACTACATCCCCTAGCTGCCCTTCATATCTAGAATTGAAACCACTCGTGTGGCTTCCAGTCAAACAAAAGACAGGCATATGAGCTGAACATTTACATTAGGTAGATACACTAAAAATGAAAACTATGGAACAATATCCCTCATGAACAGTGACACAAAAGTTTTCAACAAAATCCTTGCAATAAAATCTAATAATGTACCAAAAAAATAATACATTGTGACCAAATGGGATTAATATCAGGTATGCAAGGATGATTTAACATTAGAAATACAATCAACATAATCCACTGCATTAATAAAAGAAAGGAAAAGAACCATATGATCATTTCAAATGATATTATAAAAAAAATAAATAAATTTGACAAAATCTAGAACTTATTCTCCTTTTGTAGCAAAATAGGAATGGAGGGAAAAAAATAGGAATCAAAGGTAAAATTCCCCAACATAACCAAAGGCATATACACAAAACCAATGGCCAATATTATTATCAATGGAGAGAGATTGAAAATATTCCCCTTGTGAATGGGAACCAGACAAGGATGTCTTTTATCAATCCTATTCAATTTAGTATTGGAAGTCTTAGCTAGAGCAATAAGGCAAGAAAGCAAAATAAAAGGCATCTAAATTGGTAGAGAAGATGTAAACCCAGCTCTACTTGCAGATAATATGATCCCATGCATAGAAAATGCTAGAAATTCAACAAGAAATCTACTGGAACTAATAGAAGGATTAAGCAAACTGGTAGAGTATAGGATCAAAATACAAAAATCAGTTGGATTTCTCTACATTAACCAAGAGAACTCTGAAAAGGAAATCAGGAAGACAATACCATTTATAATAGTCACCCAAAAGATGAAGTACTTAAGAATAAATTTAACCAGAGGCACAAAATATCTTTACAAAGAATAACTACAAAGCACTACTATAAGAAACCCCAAAATAGCTACATAATTCAAAGAATATACTATGTTCATGGGTAAGAAGACTTAACGTTGTTAAAAATGACATTAATACCCAATGTGATCTACAGATACAATGCAATCTCAATGCAGATTCCATCATCATTTTTTAAAGATATGGAAAAACTAATTACCACTTTTATATGGAAATGAGAGAGACCCCAGATAAGTAAAGCACTACTAAAGGAGAAGAACAAAGTAGAACATCTCCATCTCCCTAAACTTGAAACCTACTGAACAGCCACAATAGTCAAAACAGCCTGGTATTTGTACAATGACAGACATACAAACCAATAGACAGAACTGAGAATACAGAAGTAACCTTCTCCATCTATGGACAGCTGATCTTTGACAAAGGGCCTAAACCTATTAAGAGGGAAGAAATAGTCTCTTTAACAAATGGTGCTGACAAAAATAGGATATCTATTTGCAGAAAAATCAAACAAGATTCATTATCTCTCATCATAGGCAAAAACTAACTCATGATGGATCAAAATCCTAAATGTAAAACCTAAAACTATAAAGATCATCAAAGAAAAAATAGGGGCAAATATTGGGGCCCTAATATTGTTGTTGTTGTTATGTGCCGTCGAGTCGGCCCCGACTCATAGCGACCCCTCCTTGGGTTTCCGAGGCAGTATCACTACGGAAGTAGGATTGCCCAACCTTCCTTCCGAGGAGTGGCTGGTGGGTTTGAACCGCCAGCCGTCTGGTTAGCAGGCAAGTGTCTTAGCCACTATGCTACCAGAGCTCCCAAATATATGACATAAATAATCTATCAAACGTAATTGAAAATGCAAAACCACAGAAGACAAACTAGAAAACTGGGACATTCTAAAAATTAAACATGTATGTGCATCAAAAAACTTCACCAAAGGAGTAAAAATAGAACAGACTGGGGAAAAAAAAATTTGGCAATGACATATCAAACAAAGGATTAATCTTTAAAATTTATAGAAATTGAGTACCTCAACAACAAAGATAAACAATCCATTGAAAAATGGGCAAAGGACTGGAAAAGGCACTTGACCAAAGAAGACATTCAGGCAGACAAACCAAACACATGAAGAAATGTTTGCAACCATAAGCTATCAGAGAGATGGAAATCAAAACAATGAGATAGCATCTAATCTCTGCATTAATAGCAAATTTCCAAAAAACAAAAAAACAACAAATGCTGGTGAGGGTGTAGACAAACTGAAACTCTCCTACATTGCTGTTGAGATTGTAAAATGGTGCAACCACTATGGAAAACATTATGATACTTCCTTAAAAATGTTGGAAATAGTAATACCATATGAGCCAATGATCCCACTGATAGATATATATCCTACAGAAATAAGAGCCATAACACAAATAGATATATGCACACACATGTTCATCTCAATACTATTCACAATGGCAAAATATGGAAACAACCTAAATGTCCATCAGCAGATGGAATACTATACAATATTAAAAAAATAACAATAAATCTGCAAAACACTTCATAAACGAACAAGGATCAACCTAGACGACATTACGTTGAGTGAAATTAGCTAATCAATCACAAGAGGACAAATATTGTATGACATTTTTAAAATGTCAAGAAAGGGTTTACAAATAGAAAGAAGCAATCGTTGAAGTTTACCAGGGGTAATAATGGAGAGATCAGCATAAAATGGTCAAGGCAAAGGAAGACATTAGGAGGAATACAAGAGTTAAAAGAAATAAATGTACATATTATTACATATATAATCCTGCAGTAACAGTAATAACAATAACCTGGGGATTAAATTTTACCAGGACACAAAAGACCTGTACAAAGAAAACTATAAAATACTACTTCAAGAAATCAAGAGATCTACATAAATGGAAGAACATACCATGCTGTTTGCAGAGCTTTTCTCAAGGCACAAGATAATGCAATGTTGACTGTAGATATACATTCTGTAGTCACTAAAACGGCATTATTTGGAATAAGTTGATTTAAGATAAAATAAAAAACAAGGTTAGGCTTCTTGAAGGAGGGTAAAAGTAGTCAATGTTTGTGCATTCCTATATCATATTCAATACTGACATATGGCTATTGAGCATTTGAAATGTAATTAGTCTGAATTGAGATGTGCCAGAGAAATTAAACTCACTGCCATGGAGTCAGTGCCAACTCATAGGAACTTTACAGGACAGAGTAGAACTTCCCCATAGGGTTTCTAAGGCTGTAAATCTTTACAGAAGAAGACTGCCTCATCTTTCTCCTGCAGAATGGCTGGTGGGTTTGAACCACTGACATTTTGCTTGGCAGCACAATGCCTTAATCACTATGCCACCAAAGCTCCTGTGTAAGAAGTATAACACACACACAAGATTTTAAAGATTTAGTATGAAACTAGAACATAAAATATCTTGATAATTTTTTTGAAATGATGTTATTTTGGGTATATTTGGCTAAACAGAATTTATTATTAAAATTATTTTCACCTGTTTCTTTTTATCTTTTTACTATGCCTACTGGAAAGTATAAAATTACTTATGTGACTTACACCATTTTTCTAATAGATTGCACTAGTTTAGACCAGGGGTCAACAATTGTTTTCTGTATAACATCAGATGGTAACTGTCTTAGACTTTACAGGTTATATGGTCTCTGTTGCAGCTATTTATCTCTGCTGTTGTGCTGTGAAAGCAGCATAGATAATAAATAAATAAATGAGTATGGCTAAATTACTATAAAACTTTATAAATTTCAATTTCATATAATTTTCATGTGTCACGATATATCACTTTTAATTTGATTTTTTTAAAAAAATCATTTAAAGATATGTAAACTATTCTTTGTTTGCAGGCCATACAAGCCCAGGTCTAGATAACAGTTTTGAAGGATCCCAATAACAATTTGCTTTGGAAAGTATCATGTTAAATAAACCCTGTGGTAGAGAATCATTGCAGTTCTTCATGATCTCCTGCGTTGGAATCACATATCAATGCCCTTTCTCATGTGACTTTACTTACAGTACTACCTACTAGAATTGGAACAGTGTATTTTGCAAACCCACTGATATTGGGCTTGGCCATCAGACTTGCATTGACCAGTAGAATGTAGGTAGAAATGACCCTGTGCCAGTTCTAGTTTAAGCATTTAAGAGGAATTACATGTTTCCACTCACTTAACAGTTCTATCATTACCATGAGACAAACTTCCTCTGGGTAGATTTTGCCCTTTCAGGCTGGGTCCCAGAAGAAGCTTTCATGGGAAAGACCAAAGATCATACTTCACTGAGATATGCTAAGCCTAGCCTGATCTGTGGCTTGAAGCCACTAGCTGAACCCAGTATAGATCAGCCAACACACAAGTGACCTACAAAAGTGAATGTTTAATGTTTCATGTTACTAAGATTCTGTGACTGTTCCTTACACAGCATTTGCTAACCACTACAAATCCTATTTTCATGCTCTTTCTATTGTAGTTCACTTTATACCCACTAATCCTGTTTTGATTAGTAAAGACTCAGCACCAAACTGTGCATCAAAAGAGGCACCACGGCTACTGCATTAGTATTGCACTTGCTTCTAGGATTCCTTATCTTAAGATATTGTTTATTTCATGCTGACAATAGGGGATAGGCAGCCAGTTAATCTAGACACAATTGAATTTAGAAATAACTCAAATCTAATTTTACTCACTTCTTCATTCCCAAGTCACTCTTTCTGCTTCCTGTGGTTGCATGTGTTTCAAATCATTTCCCACTGTTTATTTTTAATTTCTACTTTATTTTAATTATTTAATAGGTGGCATCTGTGCAGTGCCTGTCATTCATCGAGCTGTTTATTTTCTGCTTATGAAATCACAAAAATATTTAATCTACTGCTTCAGTGGTGTCACCATCACTCAGGTTGTAGAACATATGATCTTGCTTTTCCTGTCTGAGCACACTGGATTGTCTAGGGTGACCAGGATCTTCTGAAAGGTCACCACACAAACTGCACCTGAACCCTGTGAATGGCAGATAAAGAGACTTCTTCTGTCTCTGCTGATTTGGAACAAATGTATGTTCTCCTCTTAAGCAACCCCAGATAACAGGCTGTGGGTGATCTGTCTGCTTGATGACTGGTGTTAGGAACTAGTGTTGAGTGCGATCTACTTTTTTTCCCCCAGGTCAAGTCACCTCTCCTTTTGAAGGTGGGTCTATCGGAGAAGGTGAGTCAAAGTTTGGATGTACAGGGTTGTATCCATACATGCCCCAGGGACTTCATTCTGGATCCAAGTGAGCTTTCAGTCATAGGATACAGATTCCACAGAAAGGAAAGGAATGCAGAAAGAGGATAGAGATAGAGCAAGAGGCTTCCTAGAGCATAAGAATGAAAATAATAATTATGATAGAAATTGCCTTAATCATTCTAATCATTCCCAAAGTATTTTACAACCTTCTGAGTTAAGGAAAAACTAATCCTGTGTCTTCTGTGCCAATGCTTTCCCCATGTGAGACCTCAGTGTCCTCATCTCCAAAATGGGTTGACTTAATTAAATATTTTCTTAGGGACTTTATATCCCAGATATTGAGTGAATTCTATGCTAGTGGTATAATTTCAAGTAATTTCAAAGGTGAATTATATGCTCTTTTTTTTTCTTATAATTTTATGAGGTACCAGGAAGGCTTAATATCCTATTTATACTTTGTGCAAAGTTTATTGTGATTTCTTCAATGACATCCTTAGAGACTCATTCTTTTGGAATAGGCACTGAGGAAATGTCCTTTGCATAGGTAGTATAGTAAGATTACACTAGCCATTTACACCTTAGTGAGAATCAGTGTGTAGGATTAGTTTAGCTAGTTCTCTAGCACCACGTGGTTGGGCTTTGATCATGGAAGCAGGCAGAGTGTTTGTTTGGGGGAACATCCGATGTCATTAAAATTATTGCACAGGCATAACTACTTGCTCTAAAAAGGAAAGGTGAATACAGTGGGTGGGTGGAGTGTAGGGAGATATTTTGGGCCAAGCAGTGGATTTTCCAGACAGACCAGAACAGTCTGCCCTGAAACAGATTGCAACTGAGCTGGAAGATGATACATAGGAAGCAGCAGGCACAAATCAGAGACTCCTGCCTAGGTTTCCAGCCTCCACTCTTGGCCCTGTACAGTGTGTTCTGTTCTTCCCACAGAGCAGCCAGCATAAGCATTGTGAAACTCAAACCGGAACTTTGTTTTCCTCAAAACTTTTCAATGGCTTCCCATCATACCATGGATAAACCCAACATGCTTACCATAGTCCACAAGGCCCTCCTTGGTTTCATCTCTGACCTCATTTCCTGTCTGCCTCTTTCTTGCTCACTGTTTTCCAGCTTCACAGACTTTTGTTTTGTTCATCTAGTGTACTAAACAAACCCCTATCTTGGCCTTTGCTATAGCTATTTCCTCTTCTCCTTTCGGATTATTCATATAGCTCCCTTCTTCACTTAATTCAACTTCTGCCCAAATGTCACATCTCAAACCTTCCTTTACTATCTGAGATAGTAACTTCCATCACTGTCTATCCTTTGATGTGATGTTAGCTTTCTTTGAAGTACTTAATATTGTCTGTTATGGATTGTCCTGTGTTCCCCAAAATGATATGTTGAAGTCCTAACCACTGTACAGATGCATGTGATTTGGTTTGGTGACACAGTCTTTCTTTGAAGACATAATCATTTAAGTTAGTAAAGTCAGGCTGGAGTAGAGTGGGTCCTAATCACCTCTGAGTGGTGCCTTATAAAAGAGGACAGGCATGGAGACAGAATTTTGCAGGAAGAGAAAATATGTGAAGATGCATTTAAAATCCAAGGAATGCTGAAAACTGTTGAGTGTTACCAGAAGTTGGAAGAGATAAGGAAGGGTCTTTATCTAGAATGGAAAGAGAGACCATGACCCTGCCAATATCTTGAATATGGACTCCTAGCCTCCAGAACAGTGAGACAATAAACATCTATTCTTCAAAGTCACCCAGTTTGTGGTATTTTATTATGACAGCTATAGGAAACTAAGGGGAGCTCTGGTAGCATAGTGGCTACGGCACTTGACTGCTAACCAGAAGGCTGGTGGTTCAAACCCACCAGCCACTCCTTGGAAGGAAGGTTGGGCAATCTTACTTCCTTAGTGATACTGCCTCGGAAACCCAAGGAGGGGTCTCTATGAGTCAGGGCTGACTCGACGGCACATAACAACAACAACAATAGGAAACTAATAGGAGCTCTGGTAGCATAGTACCTAAGGCACTTGACTGCTAACCAGAAGGCTGATGGTTCAAATTCAGGAGCCAGTCCTTGGAAGGAAGGTTGGGCAATCTATTTCCATAGTGATACTGCCTCGGAAACTCAAGGAGGTCATTATGAGTTGGGTCTGACTCGATGGCACACAACAACAACTACAACATAGGAAACTAAGACACTGCTTCATTTTATTGTTGTTGTTGTTATGTGCCGTTGAGTCGGACCTGACTCATAGCGACCCCTCCTTGGGTTTCCAAGGCAGTATCACTATGGAAGTAGATTGCCTAACCTTTCTTCCAAGCTTCATTTTATGGATATAATAATTTTATTTCTTGCTAGTCTATCACCCTTATTTTAATATAGACTCCTTGAAAATGGGAATGTTGGCTCTTTTGTTCTTTGTTATACATCAGATTTCAAGAACAATGACTGACATATTGTATTTAATGAATGAATGAACAAGCAGCTTTACTATTTGGTTGTAAAGATACAGAGTGCATGTGCTTGGTAGTACTTGGCTTATTAAAGTTTCATTTGGCTTATTGAACATTTGTATGAAGTACATCCTTGATAGATGGATGATAGCTAGCTAGGTAGAATGCATGGGAGATTATCTCAATAACATCTTTTCATCTATCACACAAGAAAAGAGATTGCAAATCAAACTAAGGAATTTTTCTTGGTGATCAGAGATGTTAAAAAACAAAGTGAGTTGGGTAGAGGAACTCTATTCCTTGTCTCTACAAAATTTCAAATAAAGCCTGTATGTAGGACTTGTTACTCAAACTCACTGTTGTCAAGTCGATTCAGCTCATAGTGACCCCTCTTAGGGTGTCCAAGTTGGTATCTCTACAGAAGTAGATTGCCCAATCTTAGTTTATTTAGAATAGTTGATATTCACTCATCAAATAGAGTCAGAGCTACATGAACCTCAATGTCCCTCACAACTCTCAGCTGCTTCTATTTCTTTGTTTGCATTGGAAAGCACCATAGTATGAACTTCTCTTGCTTCTTGTTCTTTTCTTATTGTATTTCTTCTACTTTATCTTATATTATTTATGTGTGATGAAAATTCCTCAAACAACTAAATCAGATGCTGGTATCACCTACAGGATTGTATAGATAGTAGATGCTTCTTGTCTGGATTGGACTTTATTCTTGATGAACAATTAACTTCTAACAAGTGCAGTCAGAGAAGCCTTCCTGGAGGAGGCAGGAATTGAAGCAAACTTGATAGGAGGGGAGGGATTAAATACAGCATTGACAGCTAAAGGCTCTCAATCCTACTTATAGAACAGCTTCCTTTCTACCTTTCTTGCTGTGGAAGAAAGTCCTCTCTCTAGGGTCTCATTATTTGTAGGGAAGTAGGCAATAAGGCAATAGGTCCTCCATACTTAGCATTGAGCTTCATGCCAACTCTCTTCCTTCATGGGCACCATCAGTTCTGTGCTGGTGTCATGCCTCTGGGGAGACACTTCCAGTGAGCTCTTATTCCCACTAAAACTCAAATCTCTTGAGCTGCCAAATTCTACTTCCATCTTCTTCACCTCTCTACCCCTATGCCATAGCTATAGGAAGGGACAAGAAGACACAAAAATTGACAAGTTGAACCCCAGCTAAGTTTATTTAGATCTGAAAAAGAAGTGAGCTAATAAAGTTAGGGCTTGGATATGTAACTGGATTAATTGAAAACAAATTACTGAAACAAATATTAAAAGTAAAAATGGTTAAAAAATCAGAATAACCAAAATATTTAATTTTGTTTTTCTCTACCCATTGCATTACTTAATTGTTTTTTGAAGATATGCGCTTATTTCACTTCTTCCCCAGGGTAGAAAATGATCTCCAAGTCATGAGTAAAAGGTGATTAATGCATTTTTGACCCAATGCAAAGAGGACACATTTCCTGGCAAGAGCGGGTAGCTGTAGACTCCAGATGATCAAGATCAACTTAGTCCAAGATCTTGTGAAGAGTTCAGACTTCAAAAAGAACTATACATATAGATGCATATAGTTAGAATCTCTCTCTGTAAAACACAAAATCCACTGTGGTCGAGTCAATTCTGACTCATAGAAACCCTATAGGACAGAATAGAATTGCCCTGTAGGGTTTCTAAGGCTGTTCTGTAAAGAAGCAGATTGCCACATCTTTCTCCCAGAGTAGCTGGTGGGCTCAAACCATCAACTTTTACTTGCAGTGTAACATTTAGCCACTGTACCACCAGGGCTCCTATGTATATGATACACACGCACACACACACACACACACACACATATATATTTGGTGGTGTAGTGATTGAAGGAGCTCTGGTAGCATAGTGCCTAAGGCACTTGACTGCTAACCAGAAGGCTGGTGGTCCACCAGCCACTCCTCGGAAGGAAGGTTGGGCAATTCACTTCCTTAGTGATACTGCCTCGGAAACACAAGGAGGGGTTGCTATGAGTTGTGGCCGACTCGACACCACATAACAACAACAGCACAACATAGTGATTGAGCCATTTGGCTGCTAAACAAAAGGCCAGCTGCTCTGTGGAAGAAAGATGGGGCATTCTGCTTCTGTAAAGATTTACAGCCTTGGAAAGTCAATGGAGGTCTCTATGAGTGGAATGCCAGTGAGTTTGGTTATTTTATACACACACACACACACACACACACATATATATTTATATGATTTAAATATAACAATTTGAACCCAAGAGCAGTAGGAAACAGAGAGTGAATATTGGTCCTGGTTCCCTAAAAGTTGTAGACTTTAGCCTTATGCCTTATTAGGGGAACTTGAATTACAAAATCATCTCATCTCATTAAAAAAAGATCCTTTATTCTGTCTTTGCCTTTTAGTGTCATACTGTGTAATCAGCTGGCTTATTAGGCTGTATAACAAGGTAAAGAATATTAAAATATTTGTCTTAGTTTCTGCACTTTCTCAATGTTGTAAAAATCACAGAATAGAGCCTGCCAATCATTTATTAGGCTTCTTGGATGAAGGAGGTTGATGGAGGCAACAGTCTGTAAACAAGCTGCCTGCAAAATTTGGGCTCCCTGTGGCCTGGTACTATTTTCCAGAATATATTTCAGAGTCAAATCTGAGACAGCTTTACCCTGGGCCTGTGGGCAGATTAATAAATCTGTTGGACTCCTACCAGTCTCTTCCCTTTCATGGCTATAACCAGTTGCAGTGGAGTCAACTCCAATTATGCTCCATAGGGTTTTCAATGGTGGATTTTTTTGAAATTTATTGCCAGGCATTTCTTGTGAAGTGTCTTTGAGGGGACTTGATTCTCCAATCTTTTGGTTACAGATGAGTGCCATTTGCACCACCAGTAAACTGTCTCATTGCTATCAAAGGGTGAAAACTCACACTGGAGCTGCCAAGGTCATGGAGTATATGCCAAGAATCTCTTTGTTTTCCTGTTCCAAAAATGTTTTCAACTTTTGGGATCTCTGAGGTCCTTTTTTCATCTGGGATCTGAATAAATTATGAATTAAAGAGTCATAATGGACTCCAAATACATCATCCTTATTACTGATAGTAGCTAAGCTGGAGGTCACGATGTAATTCTGTTAACCAAGGCAGGCTCATCCACCCAGGCCAAGCAGCTCTGAATAGGGCATGGCTTTCTATATAGGGAAAGGGCTGCCTAGGTAAGAATTTTGGGAGAACTCCTGCTCTCTAAGGACCAGCTGTCTCCCAAAAATAATAAAATTAAGTTAAGCATATTTCATTAATTTTTCTCTAATTCACCAACCAAATGAGTGACTTTGTGGGAGAAGGGGAAGAGACCAAATTATGCCAACAATGGGATTCTCTCTCCTTCACTAAAATGAAGTTGTGCAGGAAGGCTCCCTTACAATTAGTCCAAGCTCTTAGCTATGTCTGCTAAAGTGTACTTCATCTTCTCTGTTCTCCAGCCTCCCCAGGTCTTAACGCTGACAGAGCTGTTTCAGCTTTAACCTCCTGTGTTAAACATTGGTGCCCATGCACCAAACACAAATAGAAGTATACATAACAGGAAGGTACCTCCTAGATCCTCTCTCGGCCGTGTTTCCAAAGGCCTCCGTCATTCTGTAGACTGATATTATCTCCCATTTTTAGGAAGGCATTGGTCTCCTAAAGGACCTCCTGGAATTCTCTCTCCCACACTGTAATTCACACTGCATGGCATCGCTGGACTAATTTTCTAAAAACACTACTCTTACCAAGCCACTCAAACTCTGAGTCTCCATTTTCTCATTGGCAAAATGGATATGCTTATGTTTTCTCTGCTTGGTTACTTGATTTTATTGTAGAGAGTCTCAAATAGAACCATGGATGGACAAGTGGCCTAAATGTAAAAGTATTGTTTATATGAGTGGAGTATTAATCTTAGGAACCCTTATTTTTTCCTACTGTCTATCAGATCAAGTATATACTATTGGGCTTGGTGTTCAAAGCTTTTTATTGTCAGAAATTTTCCAGTCCTTTTCCTCCCTTGCTTCTCTACAATCCTGTTTTTTTTTTTTTCCCTCATGTAACGATCTCTCTAGGAAACCTTCCTTGATTGCTTCTACCTTCATCAATTTCCTTCTTATCTGAGCTCTTACAGGTTTTGTGGTCAGAAACAGCAGTTCTCAACCCTGGCCAGAGAGATTTTGCACAATATTCTAGCCTGTACTCCACTCGTATTTATTTTTCCAGTTTCCATTGAGTCAGTTACAACTTACGGTGACCCCATGTGTATCATAGTAGAACTGTATTCCATAGGGTTTTTAATGGCTGATTTTTTGGATGTAGATCACCAGGAATTTCTTCCAAGGTACTTCTGGGTGGACTTGATTTCCAGTCTTTCCGTCAGCAACAGAGCTAGTTACTAACTATTTGAAACACTCAGATACTTCCTCACCTCACCCTAGAACAGTTGAATTCAAATCTCTTGTAGTGGGGGTAGGGCAACTATGCTCTCTAAAAGTTCCCCAGTGATTCTAGTATACAGCCAATGTATAAAAACCCTTGACTTCAGGGGACATCAAGCTCAATTTGCATGACATACTAAATAAAACATTGTTCCACCTCCTACTTTGGCAAGTAGCGACTGGGATCTTAAAAGCTTGAAGCAGTCATCCAGATGCAACAATGGGTCTCTCATTGTCCAGAGAAAGAATAATGAAGAAAACCAAAGATTCATGGAAACAATTAGTCCTAGTGACTTGTACACCATGGGATCCGCAGCCTATATGACTATGAGACCAGAAGAACTAGATGGTGCTCAGCTACCACTGTCAATCACTCGCAGGGGGATCTATGTAGGAGATCCTGGATAGACAGGGAGAACAATGTGAAACAAAACTCAAAATCATTTGGGAAAAAAAAGGGGGAGACCAGGTTTGATAGTCTGATAGAGCCTGGTGAAACCACTGAGACTATGGCCCCAGCTGCCCTTCAGGTCTGGAATTGAACTCACACCTGTGGCTTCCAGCCAAACAGAAGACAAGCATGAGCTGAACATTTACCTGAGGTGGATACACTCCTTGCAGAGAACATTCATGGGAGAAAGAAGGGCTGTTTATGCACTGGGAGACAGCTCACAGGGCAGGAGTGCATGGAGGGATGGATGCAGGAAAGAGGTGACTGTTGGGGGGAAGTGGAAGGGGAGCTGTTGCATTGTGGTAAATTGTGGTCAATGTCATGGGACAAAGTGTATGTGAACTGCTGTGTGGAAAGTGAATTTGCTCTGTAAATTTTCACCCAAATCACAATAACAAAACAAAACAAAGAAGAAGAAAAAAACCCTTGACTTACACCTTTGGTCAACAGTGAATTATTTTGGTCTCAGGAGTGCATTGTTTCTCCCTAATTACTCTGTGACTTTTCATTAGGACAGAGTCCCTGTGCCATTTCTCCTTTCTCCTTCTTTCTGTTGTTGTTTTTGGCTCTCTAGGGCACAGTTGGTTTCTATGGATTGTACTTAACAAGTTTTCTTCAGGATATATTCATTTTGTTCCTTCTTCCTGCACCCCAAGTCTGAACTCAGAAAGCTTAGTCAATACTGTGTGGTTGGACCATAGTTTGAACTGACCTATGCTCAGCAATAGAATTCACCAATGGGATATATCATGTGCACTTGGTGTACTGGTGAGGAGTGTTAACAAGAAGTCTCTTTTTATGTGTTTGTTGTCATCCTCTTGGGAAAGGATTCAATTTTTGTGACCAAGACAATCAAGAAGAAACAGAAGTAAATATTTAGAACCAAAGATCCAGAGCCACCATTGAGAGGCAATGGTGAGGCATCTTCACATAAAGATTCTGTGATGGATGTATTCAGGGCCTGAGTAATTAAGACAAATGCCTTACAATCAAATGATTTTTTAAAGACAAATAAATTTCATATTTCATTAAATAGTGAAAACTAATCTTTCCTCAGGCTCTGGGCCTGCAGTTCCCTTCTTTGCTAACCAGAAACTGTGAGAGTTTCTCAAAACCTTTTGAAGATTTAATGGTTCTAGTTGTGGAAGGAAGTAAGCAATATTTAGAGTGTGGGAATGGAATTCTATTCTCAGCAAATACATTTCATAATTACAATAATTTCTTAGACACTATTCATACATAAACATAGAAAGAGACTGTATATACATGTGGATATATACCCACTCAATCTTATACTTTCCTACTTGGAAGTTTGTTATGGACTGAATTGTGTTTTCTGAAATATGTGTGGAAATGCTAACCATTGCCCTGTAAATATTACTCTGTTAGGAAATAGGGATTTTGTTGTGGTATGTTAATGAGTTCATTACATGAACTCATCCTACAAGAATAGGATGAGTCCTAAACCTAATCACTTCTTAGTTATAAAAATAAAAAAATAGACACAGAGACCACCATTCCTCTGTCAGTTTGTCATACTGTGGTGGCTTGCATGTTGCTGTGAAGCTGCAGGTTATGCTACCAGTGTTTCAAATACCAGCAGAGTCACCCATAGTGGACAGTTTCCAGTGGAGCTTCCAGACAAAGACAGACTTGGAAGAAGGAAGGGGCCAACTACTTCTTAAAGAATTGGCCGGTGAAAACCTTATGAATAGCAGTGAAACACTGTCTGATATATAACTAGAAAACTTTATGAATAGCCTTGAAACATTGTCTGATATAGTGCTGGAAGATGAGCCCCTCAGGTTGGAAGGAACTCAAAATACAACTGGGGAAGAGCTGCTTCCTCAAAGTAGAATTGACCTTAATGATGTGGTTGGAGTAAAGTTTTAGGGACCTCCGTTTGCTGATGTGGCATGACTCAAAATGGGAAGAAATAGCTGCAAATATCCATTAATAATCAGAATGAGGAATGTATAAAGCTGAATCCAGGAAAATTATGAAATGGAATGCATAAAGATTGATATCCTAAGCATTAGTGGGCTGAAATGGGCTGGTTTTGACCATTTTGAATCAGACAACCATATGATTTATGATACTGGAAATGATAAATTGAAGAAGAATGGTGCAGCATTCATTGCCACAAAGAATGTTTCAAGATCTGTCCTGAAGTATAATGCTGTCAGTGATAGGATAATACCCATATGCCTTTAAGGAAGACCAGTTAATACTATTATTATTATTCAAATTTATGCACCAACCACCAAAGCCAAAGATGAGGAAATTGAAGACTTTTACCAACTTTTGCAAACTGAAATGGGCCAAACATGCAATCAAGATGTGTTGATTATTAGTGGGGTTTGGAATCCAAAAGTTGGAAACAAAGAAGCATCACCAGTCATTGGAAGATATACCCTTGGTGATAGAAATGACACCAGAGAGCTCATGATAGAATTCTGCAAGACCAATGACTTATTCATTGCAAATACCTTTTTTCAAAAACATAAATGGTGTCTATACATGTGGGACATTGCTAGATAGAATACATAGGAATCAGATAGAATACATCTGTGGAAAGAGGCAATGGAGAGGTTCAACATCTTCAGCTAAAACAAGACCAGGAGTTCACAGTGGAACAGACCATCAATTGATCATATGCAAGTTTAAGCTGAAGCTGAAGACAATTACAAATCTAAGAGAGCCAACATATGAATTGATTATATGCCACCTGAATTTAGAGACCATCTAAAGGACAGATTTGATGCATTGAACACCAATGACTGAAAACCAGAAGAATTGTGGGATGACATCGAGAACATCATCCATGAAGAAATCAAAAGGTCGATCAAGTTAAGATGGTGGACTAGGTAGAAGGACTGCACAGACCCTCTTCAACAAAGAAAAGGGAAACCAATTGACACAGACACAGAAGATAATCTTGGACCCCTGAGCCTTGAAGGGAAGGATACAGAAATAGACTAAACCCCAACTAGCAGAAGAATTTGTGTGAAAATACCAAAAAAGGAGATATACAGAGCGGCGGTCTGGCAGGGACCTGAGCGCCCCTGACTGCACAAATGACTTGGACATTCCTGAGTGGTGGTAGGACCTAAAAATTAACCTAAAAATCACCCTGCTAGCCAGGGACTGCACAGACTGTGCACGGTGGCTGGGGAACAAAAGGAGAAGGTGAAGAGAAAGGTGGGCTGAGCTGTGGACTTTTGCCGGTCCGGAGGACGCCGCCATTTTGTAGGTTTAAAAAGTGGCTTGACTATTTTGGATATTTAAAGAGACAGTGGTCTTGCAGAATCCTGTGGTGGTAGGACTTAAGAATTAACCTAAAAATCCCCTGCTAGCCACGGACTGCACGGAGGACTATGTACAGTGGCTGGGGAACAAACGGGGAAGGTGAAGAGAAAGATGGGCTGAGCTGTGGAATTTTGCCAGTCCGGAGGACGCCGCCATTTTGAAGGTTTAAAAAGCCGCTTGACTATTTTGGATATTTAAAGAGACAGTGATTTCACAGATTTCTGGGGCTTAAGATCACGTTCTGCTTTCCGGCAACCCCAAGGATATGCAGGGCCTGCAAGACTGAAAAGGTGTGACATTCTTCTTGTTTCTACACCCCACACCCGCTTGGTGAATGGACATGTGGCCATCCCCACTCCCACCTACCTTCTGGGCCGACAAGAACTCCATCACAGCCTGTGTGCTCAGATGGAGCCTGGGTGCCCTACACAGTCCTCCACCGATTTTTTTCCTTTTTTCTTTCTTTTTAATTTTTGTTTTCTTTTTCACTTTCTTTTTCCCAGTGATTAGTTTGCTTGTATTTGTCCGTTTCAAACCAACTAATATTATTAATACCTTTGTCCTTTTTATTATTATTCTTAATCTTCCCCTACCAGGTCCTAGTTTTCAGCAGTTTTCTTTGCCCTGTGCCTGGTTGAAATTCTGC
>NW_006921645.1:9253071-9258321 GCF_000298275.1 Orycteropus afer afer | reverse complement strand
AATTAGGAAAAAAAAAAAGCAGCAGGAGAAGACAAAGTCAATTATTATAATGAAACGTGCAAAGACCTGGAGTTAGAAAACCAAAAGGGAAGAAGGTCTCAGCATTTCTCAAAATGAAAGAACTGAAGAAAAAATTCAAGCCTTGAGTGGCAATACTGAAAGATTCTAAAGCAAAATATTGAGTGATGCAGAAAACATCAAATGAAGATGGAAGGAATACACAGAGTCACTGTACCAAAAAGAACTGATCAATGTTCATTCACTTCAGGAGGTGGCATATGATCAAGAACCAATGGTATTGAATGAAGAAGTCAAAGCTGCATTGAAGGAATTGCAAAAAATAAAGTTCCAGGAATTGATGGAATACCCATTGAGATGTTTCAACAAATGAATGCCACACTGGAGACACTTACTTGTCTATGCCAAGAAATTTGGAAGCCAGCTACCTGGTCAACTGACTAGAAGAGATACATATTTGTACCCATCCAAAGAAAGGTGATCCAACAGAATGTGGAAATTATCAAACAATATCATTAATATCACATGCAAGTAAAATCTTGCTGAAGATAATTCAAAAACAGTTGAAGCAGTATATTGACAGAGAACTTCCAGAAATGCAAGATGGATTCAGAAGAGGATGTGGAATGAGGGATATCATTGATGATGTCAGATGGATCTTGGCTGAAAGCAAAGAATACCAGAAAGATGTTTACTTGTGTTTTATCAACTATGCAAAAGCATTTGATTTTATGGATCACAACAAATTTGGATAATATTGAGAAGAATGGGAATTCCAGAACACTTAATTGTACTCATGAGAACCTGTAAAAATACCAGGAGGCTAGTGTTCAAACAGAACAAGGGAGGGAGTGTGTCAGGGTTGTATCCTTTCACCATACTTTTATAATCTGTATGCTGAGCAAATAATCAGAGAAGCTGGACTATATGAAGAAGAACTAGGCATTGGGATTGGAGAAAGACTCTAACAACCTGCAAAATGCAGATGACACAAGCTTGCTTGCTGAAAGTGAAGATGACTTGAAACACTTACTGATGGAAGATTAGAGATTATGGTCTGCTGTATGGATTATACCTCAACATAAAGGAAATTAAAATTCTCACAACTGGACCAATAAGCAGCATCATGATAAATGGAGAATAGATTGATGTTGTCAAAGATTTCATATTAATTATATCCACATTTGACACCCAGGAAGTAGCAGTCAAGAAATCAGATGATATATTGGACTGGTCAAATCTGCTGCAAAAGACTTGTTTAAAGTGCTGAAGAGCAAAGATATCTCTTTGAAGACTGAGGTGCTCCTAACCCAATCCATGGTGTTTTCAATTGCCTCATATGCATGTGAAAGCTGGACAATGAATGGGGAAGGCGGAAGAAAAGTCAATGCTTTTCAGTTGTGGTGTTGATGAACAATACTGAAAGTACCATGGACTGCCAGAAGAACTACCAAATCTGTCCTGGAAGAAGGGCAGCCAGAACACTCCTTGGAAGCAATAATGGCCAGACCTCGTCTCACCTACTTTGGTCATGTTGTCAAAAGGGACCATTCTCTGGAGAAGGATGTCATGCTTGGTAAAGTGGAGGACCAACATAAAAGAGGAAGGCCTTCAACAAGATGGATTGACACAGTGGCTGCAATGATGGGCTCATGTCTAGCAAGTACTGTGAGACTGACACAGGACAAGGCAGTGTTTTGTTCTATTGTACGTAAAGTCACTATGAGTCAAAAACAATTTGACGGCACCTAACAAGATAGAGAGATACACAGGGGAGGAACACAGATGCCAAGGAATGACTCATAACTCCAAGGACTTCCTGAGGCTCCTGACAAGGAAGGACCATTCCCTGTAGCTATACCCTAAATTCTGATTTCTAGCCTCCTGAAATGCAAATTAAAGTCCTTTAAAGCAACCCACTTATGATATTTGTCTTACAGCAGCTCTAGGTAACTAAGACAGCATTGTTTTGATAATTCTTTCCACTTAACTTAATCCTAACAAGCTTTGATGGCATAGTGGGTAAGGCATTTGAATGGTAACCTGAAAGTCAGTAGTTCAAACCCACTAGCTTCTTCACAGGAGGAAGATGAGACAATCTACTTCCACAAATACATACTGTCTTGGAAACCCAATGGAGGTCGCTATGAGTTGGAATTGACTAGATGGCAGTGGGTTTTAACTTACTCTGAGTGACTTTAGGTTGGTTGCGCTTTTAATGGAATTCTCCTATTTCATTTGTTTTGTTCTTTCTACAAATTCCAAGAATCATGTATCAGGTCTTCTGCTTTACCAGTGTCTCCTTGAACATTTGATTGCTTATTGTCTCTCCAGGGGACATCTGGTCTCTATAGATTGTATACTTAGTGATTTTACTCCAGGAAAAGCCATTCTTTGGTGCATGTTTTTTGAGAAACCTTGCTCTTGTTTGTGAAAAAACACCAAGATTGATTGTATTGTTCTGCTGCTGTTGAACATTTAGTGTCTTCTCACAGACACATAGGACTTTAGACTGCCTATTCTACTTACTATACATCCTTAAATTATAAATCTCATGTCTAATCAGTCATTTGACACATACTCAATATAAGCTTGACTTTACAATATTATCGATATGGATAAAATTGTGAAGAATGGAAATTCCAGAACACTTAATTGTGCTTATGCAGAACCTGTACATAGATCAAGAGGCTGTCATTAGAAGAGAACATCACTGAGTCAGCTCTGCCTCTGTGATGCTATGTATAGCAGAATGAAACATTGTCCATCCCTGTGCCATCATTGTAATATTTGCTATGCTTGAGCTCTTCATCATCACAGCCTCTGTGTCAATCCATCATTGAAGGGCTTCCCCTTTTTCATTGTTTAATTTACTAAGCATGATATCCTTCTTCAAGGACAGGTCTTGTCTGACAACATGACCAAAGTACATGAGATGAAGTCTGGCCATTTTTGCTTCTAAGGAGCATTCTGGTTATACTTCTTCCAAGACAGATTTGTTTGTTCTTCTAACAGTCCATGACATTTTCAGTATTTTTCAATACCACAATTCAAAGGCATCAATTCTTCTTTTGTCTCCCTTATTCATTCTCCAGGAGCTCTGGTAGCATAGTGCCTAAGGCACTTGATTGCTAATCAGAAGGCTGGCGGTTCAAACCCACCAGCCACTCCTCGGAAGAAGGTTAGGCAATCTACTTCCGTAGTGATACCACCTTGGAAACCCAAGGAGGGGTCATTCTGAGTCGGGTCCTACTCAAGGGCACATAACAACAACAACAACAACATTCATTGTCCAGCTTTCATATGCATATGAAGGGATTGAAAATACCATGGCTTGAGTTAGGTGCACCTTAGTCTTCAAAGTGACATCCTTGCCTTTTACCACTTTAAAGAATTCCTTTGTAGACGATTTTCCCAGTGCTGTATGACGTCTGATTTATTTACTGCTGCTTCCTTGGGTGCTGATTGTGGATCCAAATAAAATGAAATCCCTGACAACTTCAATCTTTCTTCCATATTTTGTGATGTTGCTTATTGGGCAAAGTAGCTCTGGTAGGGTAGTACCTAAGGCACTTGACTGCTAACCAGAAGGCTGGTGGTTCAAACCCACCAGTCACTCCTTGGAAGGAAGGTTAGGCAATCTACTTCCATAGTGATACCGCCTCAGAAACCCAAGGAGGGGTCATTGTGAGTCGGGTCCGAGTCGATGGTACATAACAATAACAACAACATATTGGGCAAGCTGTGAGGATTTTTGTTTTCTTTATGTTGAGATGTAATCCATACTGAAGACTATAGTCTTTGATTTTCATCAATAAGTGCTTCAAATCATCTTCACGTTCAGTAAGCAAGGTTGTGTCATTTGCATATTGCAGATTGTTAATGAGTTTTTCTCCAATCCCAGTGCCACATTCTTTTTCATATTATATGTTCAGCTTCTTGGATTATTTGATCAGCATACAGATTGAGTAAGTATGGTGAAAGGATATAATCTTGACATAACACCTTTCCTGATTTTGAGCCATTCAGTATTCCCATGATCTGTTCAAATGTTTGCCTCTTGGTCTGTACAGGTTCCTCATGAGCACAGTTAAGTGTTCTGGAATTCCCATTTGTCACAATGCTATCCATAATTTGTTATGATCCACACTGTCAAATGTCTTTGCATGGTCAATAAAACACAGGTAAACATCTTTCTGGTATTCTTAACTTTCAGCCAAGATCCATCTGACATCAGCAATGCTATCCCTCATTGTGCAGCCTCTTCTGAATTGAGCTTGAATTTCTGGCAGTTCTTTGTCAATATCCTGTGCAACCATTTTTGAATTTTCAGCAAAATTTTATTGTCTGTGATATTAATGATATTGTTTGATAATTCCTGCATTCTATTGGATCACCTTTCTTTGGAATGAGTATTAATATGGATTTCTTCCAGTTGATTGTCCAGGTAGTTCTCTTACAAATTTCTTGGCATAAGTGAATGAGTGCCTTCAGCGCTGCATCTGTTGTTGAACATCTCAAGGATATTCTATCGATTCCTGGAGACTTGTTTTTCACCAATTACTTCTGTGTAGCTTGGACTTGTTCTTTCAATGCCTTTGGTTCTTGATCATATGGTACTTCTTAAAATGCCTGAATGATAATTTGGTTGAATTGGCCAAACATGCAATCAAGATGTATTAATAATTATTGGTGTTTGGCAATCTACTTCTGTACTGATACTGCCTCAGAAACCTAAGGAGGGGTTGCTGTGAGTTGGATCTGACACGATGGCAGTGAGAGTAGAAATGCAAAAATCGGAAACTAAGAAGTATTGGTAGTTGGAAAATATGGCCTTGGTGACAGAAATAATGCTAGAGACCACATAATAGAATTTTGCAAGACCAACAGCTTATTCGCTGTAAATACCTTTTTTTCTTTTTTCAACAACACAAATGGTGACTATAGACATGGCCTTGCCAGGAATAAACAGAAATCAAATTGACTACATCTTGAGAAAGGGGCAATGAAGAAGCTCAATAGTCTCTGTCAGAACAAGGCCAGGAGCTGACTATGGAACAGACCATCAATTCCTCATGTGCAAGTTGAAGCTGAAGATGAAGAAAATTAAAACAAGTCCATGAGAGCCAAACTATGACCTTGATTATGTTGTTGTTGTTGTTATGTGCCGTCGAGTCAGCCCTGACTCATAGCGACCCCTCCTTGGGTTTCCGAGGCAGTATCACTACGGAA
>NW_006921645.1:9228766-9252556 GCF_000298275.1 Orycteropus afer afer | reverse complement strand
CAAAATATTGAACAAAGCAGGAAGCATCAAAAGAAGATGGAAGGAGTACACCTAGTCAATATACCAAAAAAGTAAAGTAAAGTAGAGCATCAGCAAAAAAGAGGAAGACCCTTAATGAGATGGATTGACACAGTGGGTACAATAATGGGGCTCAAACATAGCAATGAATGTGAAGATGGAGCAGGTCCAGGCACTATTTTGTTCTCTTGTACATAGGGTCACTATGAGTCAACATCTTCTCAAAGGCATTTAACAACAACAACAACAACCAGTTTGGCTTCACAGGCTTATTTTTAATGGTGTATAAGGCATCTTCTTAATGTCAATAGCACCTGCTGGAAATGCCTTGCTTTGCCTTGGCTCACTTCTAGACTGTGCTGTATTTACTGAATACTTGATTTTTGAGGACTTGGAATCAGTGTCCAATATTGAATATGAAGCTATGCTGTGTGGCAGAATCATAGCTCAAATCCAATCTGCGCTCACCAATGGAATCCAGACATATCACATATGTTTGGTGGGCTGCTGAAGTGGGTCACACAAAAATGTTCTTGACTTGCTGGCTGGCTTTCTGATGGCTAACTTTCCCAAATGTTTCTTTGCTTGTCTATTACCCTTCCTGGTTCATTCCTTTCTCTTGTCCTCTGATTCCTGGATGTCATGACCCTCTCTTAGGCCTCTCAGCACTTGCTGTCCCCAAACTTCTCCACTTCATGATTAGTTAAAGAAGGTATTAATCAACCCAAACACCCTTCAACAGATGTATGTATAAAGAAAAAATTCAGTATATACTAATAATACATAATAATGGAATATTATTCAGCCATAAAGATAAATGAAGTTCATTTTATTTTTAAAAATACTTTTTTACTGTGATTTGGGTGAAATTTTACAGAGCCAATTGATTTTCCATTCAACATTTTGCACACATTTTGTTTCATAACATTTGATTGCAATTTCCACAATGTAACAGCACTCTTCCTACTTCTTCCCTGGAAGTGGTTTCCATTTCCTTTTGTCCTGCTTTCCTATTCATTCCTGCGTTCTGAGCTTTATCCTTGGGCAAATGCTATTCTTCTGATCTCTTATAGTTGATTGTTCTAAGAAGTGTGTACCTCATTGGTGCTATATTTCATCTCATAGACCTGTCTATTGTTTGGCTGAAATTGAGCCATGAGAGTTCAGTTCCAACCTTAAAATGTGACTAAAAGCCTAGTCTCAGGATTTTAAACAATCTCTATCAAACCAGTAAGCCTGGTATTTTTTTTATGATTTTGAGTTTTGTTCCATATTTCCCCCCCACTCCATCCAAAATCACCTATTGTGATCCCTTTCCAAGCAATTGGTGGAGGTAGCCAGGCACTATCTAATTCTTCTAGTCTCAGGGTGGTGGAGGCTGAGGTTTATGTTGTCCACAAGACCCTTGGAGTTAAGAGCTCTGGTAGCATAGTGCCCAAGGCATTTGACTGCTAACTGGAAGAATGGCAGTTCAAACCCACAAGCCACTCCTCGGAAGGAAGTTTGGGCAATCTACTTCCGTAGTGATGCTGCTTCAGAAACCCAAGGAGGGGTCGCTATGGGTCCCGTCTCGATGGCAGTAAGTAGTCCCTTGGAGTAGTTGTTTCCATGTGTCTTTGACTTTCTTCACTCTTCTTTGCCCTGGACAAGGAAAAACTAATAGTTGCATCTTAGATGGTTGTTTCCAAGCTTTTAAGGTCCGAGTAGATACTCACAAGAGTAGGATGTAAAACATTGTCTTTGTGGACTATATCATGGCAATTGAAGTTGATGTCCTCCATGACTATGGCTCTGAGCCTGCAGGCCCACTCATTCCCTCAAGGTGTTTGGTTATGTCTGAAGTTCTCATAACTTTACCCCACATTTGCTCTACTATGTACATGGACATCTTTGCAGCACATACAAATAAGGAGCTCTGGTGGCATAGTAGTTAAAACACTTGGCTGCTAACCAAAAAGTCAGAAGTTCAAACCCATTAGCTGCTCTGCAGAAGAAAGTTGAGGTAGTCTGCTTTTGTAAAGATTTACTGCCTTGGAAATCCTATGGGGAAGTTCTCATCTGCCCTATAGGGTTGCTGAGTTGGAATTGACTTCATGGCAGTGGTTTTGGTATTTGTTTGTTTTAAGCATCATGAGTATAGTCCCGTTCTCCCACCCTTACCTGAACAACTTGTCTATCTACCTATGTATCCACTTGTAGGTTAATGTTTATTATTACTGATAATACAGTTTATGCAACAGTGTTTACCTTTGTTGTCTGTATTTCATGTGCACCTCTCTATGTCTTCCTTTTCCTTAGTGATATTGTGCTGGTCACCCACTTTTTGTATACTGTCTTTCCATTCACCCAAAGTAATATGTGTCTCTTACTTAGTTAGTAACTGGACCAATAAGCAGCATCATGATAAATGGAAAGAAGTCTGAAGTTGTCAAAGACTTCACATTGCTTGGTTCCACAAATGATGATAATGGAAGCAGCAGTCAGGACATCAGATGATGTACATCACTGGGCAAATCGGCTACAATGGACCTCTTTCAAGTCCTGAAGAACAAAGATGTCTCCTTGAGGACTAAGGTGCTCCTGACACAAGCCATGGTATTTTCAATTGCCTCATATGCATGTGAGAGCTGGACAATGAATAAGGAAGACCAAAGAAGAGTTGATGCTTTTGAGTTGTGGTGTTGGTGAAGAATGCTGAAAGTACCATGGACTGCTAAAAGAGCTAACAAATCTGTCCTGGAAGAAGTGCAGATGGAATCATCCTTGGAAGCAAGAATGGCCTGACTTCGTCTCACCTACTTTGATCATGTTGTCAGAAGGGACCATTCACTGGAGAAGGATGTCATGCTTGGTAAAGTGGAGGATCAACGAAAGAGGGGAAGGCCCTCAAAGAGATGGATTGACATGGTGATGGTGGCGATGGGCTCAAGTATAGCAAGGATTGTGGAGCTGTTTCAGGACAGGGCAGTGTTTCGTTCTGCTGTGCATAGGGTTGCTATGAGTCGGAGATGACTTAATGGCATCTAACAACAGCAACAACAACAGTTGTTAGTAATTTTCCCTCCCTGTCCTCCCATGCCTGGTTACCATCAAAGAATGTTTCTTTCCACGTGTAAATCTTTCCTTTATAATAGTGGACTCATACAGTATTTATTCTTTTATGATTGACTTATTTCTTTCAGCATAATGTTCTCCAAGTTCATCCACGTTATGAGATATTTCATGGGTTCCTCATTATTCTTTAATGTTGAATAGTATTTTATTATGTGTATATACCTTCATTTGTTTATCCATTTGTTTATTGATGGGCACTTAGGTTGTTTCCATGTCTTTGCTATTGTGAATAGTGCTGCGATGAACATGGATGTACATATATCTATTTGTTTTCCAGCTCCACATCTTTAGGATATATACCTAGTAGTTGTATTGCTCCATTGAAAGGTATTTATATTTCTAAATTTTTAAAGAAGCACCATAATGTTTTCCACAGTGGTTGTACACTCCACTCCCATCAGCAGTTTAAGAGAGTTCCAATCTCTCCATACTCTCACCAGCATTTTTGCTGTCTTGTTGGACTTTGCTATTATTGTTGGTGTGAGTTGATATCTCATTGTTGTTTTTGATTTCTTTCTCTCTAGTAATTGCAAGCATTTCTTCATTTGTTTGTTGGCCACCTGAATACCTTCTTTGGTCGATTGTCTGTTCCTGTTCTCTGCTCATTTCTTAAATGTATTGTTTGTAATTTTGATATTGAGGTGTTGAAGTTTTCTATAAATTTAGAGATAAGTTCTTTGTGGGATATGTTTGGCAATATATGTTGCCAAATATTTTTCCCCCAATCTCTAGGTTCTCTTTTTGCTTGTCTGGAGAATTCTTTTGAAGCATATAATAGTTTAATTTTTAGAAAATCACAGTCATCTGGTTTATTTTCTGTTCGTGCATTTTTGGTTATGTTTGATAGTTTATTTATGCCATCAATTAGAGTCTCTCTTTGCCCCTATTTTTTCTTTGATGATCTTTATAGTCTTAGGTCTTACATTTAGGACTTTATCTTGAGTTAGTTTTTATATGTTGTATGAGGTATGTATCTTTTTTCCTTTTTTTGCAGATGGATATCCAGTTTTGTCAGCACCACAGGTTAAAGAGATGATCTTGTCCCCCATTTAATGGGTTCCAGTTTTTTGTCAAAGATTAGCTGTCCAACAATGCATGGATGTATTTGTGGATTCTCAATTCTGTTCCATGGTCTGTGTGTCTGTTACACTACCAACACCAGGCTGTATAGCAGGTTTTGAGATTGGGAAGTGTGAGACCTCCTACTTTGTTGTTCTTCTTCAAGAGTGCTTTGCTTATCCAAGGTTTCTTTCCTTTCCCTATAAAATTAGTGATTGTTTTTCTGTGTCTTTAAATAATGGTGATGGGATCTAGACTGGGATTGCATCTCTACACTGCTTTGGGTAATATTGACAGTTTCACAGTGTTCAGTCTTCCTATCCAAAGCATGGCATATTCTTTCATTTATGTAGGTCATTTTTAGTTTCTTGTAGTAGTGTTTTGTACTTTTCTTTGTATAAGTCTTTTGTGTATCTGGTAACATTTATTCCTAAGTATTTTATCTTTTTGACATTGTAAAAGGTATTGTTTTCCTTATTTCTTTTTCAGAGATCTCTTTGTTGATTCAGAGGAATCTGGTTGATTTTTATATGTTAATCTTGCACCCTGACATTTTGTTGAATCTTTCAGTTAGTTCCAGTAGTTTTCTTGTGGAGTCTCTGGGATTTTCTATGTATAATATCATACCATCTGCAAATAGGGATACTTTTACTTCTTTACCAATTTGGATGCCTTTTATTTATTTATTATTTTTTTCTAGCTTTATTGCCCTGGCTACAATTTCCAATAAATGTTGAATAGAAGTGGTGATAGAGGGCATACTTTTCTAGTTCCTACCCACAAGGAGAATGCTTTGAGTTTCTCTCCATTGTGAATAATGTTGGCTGTTGGTTTTGCATATATGCCCTTTTCCATGTTGAGAAATTTCCCTTCTATTCCTATTTTGCTGGGAGTTTTTATCAGGAAGTGGTGCTGTATTTTATCCAATCCCTTTTCTGCATCAATTGAGATGATCATATGATTTGTTTCCTTTGGTTTATTTATGTACTGGATTATGTTGATTGCTTTTCTAATGTTGAACCATCCCTGCATACCTGGTATGAATCCCACTTGGTCCTGAAATATTATGTTTTTTTTATATAGTGTTGGCTTCTATTGCATAGGATTTTGTTGAAGATTTTTGCATCTTTATTCATCAGGGATATTGGCCTGTAATTTTCCTCTTCAGTGATGTCTTTGCCTGGTTTTGGTATCAGAGTTATGTTTACTCTATAAAATGAGTTTGAGAGTATTCCATTCTTTCTATGTTGTGGGATAATTTGAGTAGAATTGGTGTCAGCTCTTCTCTGAATATTTGGTAGAATTCACCATTGAAGCCATCTGGGCTAGGACTTTTAATTTGTTGTTGTTGTTGTTGTTTTGCCGTTGAGTCGGCCCCAACTCATAGGACTTTTAATTAGTAGGTTTTTAATGACTTGTTCACTTTTTTTTTTTTTTTTTTCCTGTCATTAAATGACTACCATTCTCTCAGCATTCTTTTTTTCTATACTCAAAACTCACTGTCACTGAGTCAATTCTGACTCATAATGATCCTTATTGTGTTTCCAAGGCTGTAAATCTTTAAGGAAGTAGATTTCTCCGTCTTCCTTCCACACAGCAACTGGTGGGTTTGAACTGCTGACCCTCTGGTTAGTAGCCAAATGCCTTATCTGCTACTCCACCAGAGCTCCTTTCTTTTGTTATAGTTCTGTTCAAATTTTTTATCTGTTTTAGTTTAGGTAGGTTGCATGTTTCTAGAAAAGGAGCTCTACTGTTGTAATTGTTAAAGCATTTGGCTACTAACCAAAAGTTCAGCAATTCACACCCACCAGCTGCTCCATGGGAGAAGGACAAGGTAGTTTGCTTCCTTAAAGATTTATAGCCTTGAAAACCCTATGGGACAATTCTACTCTGTCCTTTAGAGTTGCTATAAGTTGGAATCAACTTGATGGTAGTGGGTTTTGTTTTGTTGTTTCTAGAAATTTGTTCATTTCTTCCAGATTTATAGATCTGTTGCAGTACAGTTCTTCATAGTATCGTTATTATTCTTTTTATTTCAGTTGGTTCTGTTTTGATGTCTCCATTTCATTTTATTTTCATCTTCTCTTTCTTTTACTTAGTTAAATTTGCCAGTGGTTTGTCAATTTTGTTAATCTTTTTGAAGAAGCAACTTCTAGTCTTGTTGATTCTTTTCCTGTTTTTCTGTTTCATTTATTTCTGCTGTAATCTTTAGTATTTCCTTTCTTTGGAGACCGTAGGTTTTTTTTTTTTTTTTTGTTGTTGTTGTTGTTGTTGTTGCTGCTGTTTTTCTAATTTTTGGGTTAAAGTATTGATTTTGATTCTTCTTTTTTTTATGCTCACATTTATTGCTATAAATTGACCTCTGAGTACTGCTTTCACTCTGTCATATGTTATGTTTCATTCTTGTTTGCTTGTAGTATTTATTATTATTATTTCACATTTTATTTCTTCTGTTACCCAGTAGTTTCTGAGCAAAATGTTATTCAGTTATCATATATTTGACTTTCCCGCCTGGTTTTCCGAGTATTGATTTTTAATTTTATAGCATCATGATCTGCGAAGAGACTTTGTAGAATTTACATGTTTTTGTGGCTTACTTTGTGGCCTAATGTGGTCTAGTCCATGTGCACTGGAAAAGAATGTGTATTGTGTTTTTGTTGGATGGAATTTTCTATATAGGTCTATGGAATCATGTTGGTTGATTGTATTGTTGAGATCTTCTGTATCTTTGTTGTGGTTCTTTCTAATTGTTCAGTTGGGGTGGGCCTGCTTCATTGGTTGTTAGTTTGGCAGCACTGGGACACTCCTCATCTGTCTCAGTTTGGTGGAGTAACTGTGGTAATATGGGTGTGGGTCTTTGTTTATGGGCTGTGAAGAGGAGCTATGGGTGGGATGAACAAGTGATGTCCACTGTCTGTCACTGACCCAGTTGTGTAAGCATGGGTGGTCATGCTCACCCACGGGGCAAGGTGATAAATATAGTAGGTATGGCTGACTTGTGGGGAATTAACATCCACTTCCTGTTGGATGGGATGGAAAAAAAAGGAGGGGCATGAATGAGAAGGAAGATAAGTAAAAATAAAAGAATAATGCCAATAAGAGAGATAAACAAAAAGAAATAAAAAGTGGAAAAGAAGAAAAAAGCCAGAGGTGGAGGGAATGGTGCAGCTTTGGTTAGCCAGCAGCTGTGGTGTGGTCCATAGGAGTGTGTGCCCTTGGAGGAGTGGAGGAATAGGAGACTTGTGCACATGAATGCCTTTGACAGAAGAGACCTCAGGTAAACACATCTTGTGTTCAATGTGCAGAAGACTTGTCAGTGACACAGGTGCAAACAGGTGGAGCCACAGATACTTGTTCTATTTGGGGTAGAGGATGGTGAGTGGCTTTGCTGCTGGTGGGAGGTAGTGGCCTGAGGAACTTGGTGTGTGAAGGGTGGCTAGGAGGGTGTCCCTAGCCACCTGGTTGGTGGAAGTGGGAAGAGGGCTCCTCCTTGGTCACCAGGAACGTGTGGTGGTAAAAACAGAGAAAGCATCTCTATAGTCACAATTCACTGGCATGGGCCGAGTGCTCTTCTAGGTGTATGCAGCTAATTCTCCAGTTCCTGCTCAGAATCAGTCAAGTGGGGAGGCTGCCTGGAGTCCAGTGTCTCCAGCTGCTTCCCATAGGCCTTCATTTTTGCATGGGCCCTCAACTCAAAAGATTAGTGTTGACTAGTCATAAGTTGTTTTATCCCCTTTCACTGGCTCCCTTCTTGCTCTGTGGTCACCTGTGCCACTAACAGTCTCACATGTTTCCCTGCACTTCCTTCTGCCAGATCCAGTGCATGTTCTGCTCACCTTGATTCATTTCAGCTCTGTCTGCAATGTGTCTCTGTCTCAGTGTGGATTCTGTGAAGTTAGCTTCTTCTCACTCTTGTATGATGACTTCTGTGTCTCAAAATGGCCACACTTCATTGGGCCCCAGCTTCTTCTCTGTCCCCAGTTGTTGTTCTAACTCCATCTTCCTTTCCAATTGGTAGTCAATCTAATTATTTTTCCTCTCATTTGATGCTCGGAGTTCCATAGCAATCATCTGTATCTATTTCACTTGGGTTCTCCAGGTCTCTGTTGTAGAGGGATTGGGCAGATTGTGTCACCAGTATGCTATCTTGTCTATGCCTCAGAAATGAATTTTGATACATGCCAAAGCAAGGATTAACCTTGAAAACATTATGCTGAGTGAGATAAGCCGGGCACAAAAAGACAAATATTGTATGATCCCACTTATATAAAATATTTAGAATAGGCAAATGCAGAGAGACAGAAAGTAAATTAGTAGTTACCAGAGGCTTTAGGGAGGGAGGAATGAGAAGTTATTGCTTAATGGATACAGAGCTTCTGTTTGAGGTGATGAAAAAAATTTTGGAAATAAAACTCTTCTTTTTTCTATTTTCAAAGAAGGTGTTAGTAAGTTCAGAGCTTATAGAGAGATTCCTATGATTATTCCTCAGGCTTTGGTCTGGTGATTGCTGTTCATGCCATGAGGTGCCCTATCTGATGAAAAGTTCAATACGGAGTAGACCATAGGTCTATCTTCTTCACAATAGATTTTTCTAAAACAGTCAGAACAAACTGTCTGGATTCCTTCCCAGTTCTAGTTAATAGGGTTAATAAGACATATGTCAGATATGTTCTCCCAGTTTCTTTGTGACTCAGAGACTTTTGACTGGTGTGGCACATATAGCAGTCTTTTTCCTTTATCCTGGCATTAGTATGTATATGTAGTGTATGCTCTGAAGTAATTGCAGTATATGCCACCTGCTTTATCCCCAAAACAGGCTGGGTAGCATGACAGTATTTTTGCATTTGTAGGAAGCTTTTCAAAATTGGCATTTACCTCTATCATTTCTCTTTCTTCTGAGGGTCAGTTGGCAAATCCGTGGAGAGTGCATCCCTACCACTGGAGGAAACTGGTGAGGATATTTGGTTTCTTTTATTGTTTGGCACAGAGAGTGACACACAAGGGTTTGTGGGCTCAGCACCGAACATCTGAATCTCATGGAGATGTTTCAGCAAGTATGTTGGGAGGACATATGCTTAGCTTAGATTTATTTTCCCAGAGTTGGGAATAGAGCCAGCCATACTTTATTTCATTCATTTCTTTGTGCAACATGATTTAGGTTGCTAATGCATATCTTTTCTTGTTTTGAAAGTTAGGAGGGGTAGGGAAGACAGAGTTTTATAAGATGTCTCTGCCTTAAAGTCTGGGAAGATAACACACACACACACACACACACACATACATACATACACACCACAGTAAAAAATGAGATGAGTGAGAAGAAAGCAGTACCAGATGCTTATTAGGCTAAGTGAGGGGTGCTGTCAGTCTGTAAAGCTGACCTATAGATACTGCCACCTTCAGCTCTATATTCCTTCACAGGTTGAGCTTAACTACTCTAGCTTGAGAAAGATACAGCATAAAGAAGTAAAATTAATTATTTGTGCTTATGCTGAATACTGGGGTCCTAGAATGGAGAAGACAGAGGACGTATGTTCTATATCTGTGTTTTAAGCCTCAAATATGCCTTTGTTGAATGTATTCTACAATTTCTGGGGCTCAGGACCAGCATAAGATGCATTTATTGCAAAAGATGCATTTGCTGCAAATAAATATTCTTTCCTGAGAATAAAAGCAATTGGTCACTTTAGTTTATGTGGTGCCATGTAACTCTAGCCCTTTTAGGGATCTGTAGACTTCTGGAAGAAGCCTCAATTTAAACCCATACCTAGCAGGGATATTAATAGATGAGGGGTGTTGGGAAGAGTGATTTGCTTACAGGGCTGACATTTATATCAACTTTTCATTCATATGGCTATTGGTGGTTCAATGGTAGAATTCTCACCTTTCATGCAGGAGACCTGGATTAACTTCTCAGCCAATGCACCACATGCACAACCACCACCAGTCTGTCAGTGGAGGCTTGCATATTTCTATGATGCTGAACATATTGCAGAGAAGCTTCCAGACTAAGACAGACTAGGAAAAAGTCCTGGCAATCTATTTCCAAAAGAATCAGCCAGTGAATATCCTATGGATTACAATGGTCTGATCCACAGCCAGTCGTGGAGATGGTTAAGGACAGGGTAATGTTTCGTTCAATTCATTCAATTGCTCTGGTATGAGAAGCAGGGATCTTTGACTGAACATCAGCTGAAGTTGAGCTGTATCAGGGAATCAGGCTAAAGAGACTTTTGTTAGGGGCCTTATCAGGGGCCTTATCACTGGCCTTCATGCTCCTTCAGATTGGTAGGACGAAACATGAGATATAGGCAGGGAGAGAGGCCAATTTATTGGGCTGCATTTTTGATAGATCCAAATGTTCCAGAAAAGAAAGAGGAAAATCTTTCCCTCACCCCACTGGGAAGTGCTTCTCTAAGGGGTATCCAGTTTGTGATCTTTTATTCATGTGCATGATGTGTTTGTCTCCATCTTTGGGAAATTACTTCTATTTGTGTAGTTAATTGCTTAAATTGCAGTGGGTATGCTTCTTCTTCTTTTTTTTAATTATGTAGAAGAAATGTGGAAAGATTGACAATAAAATGTTTATTAAGTGATAATAATCTTTACAGATTTATGGACCCACTTTCATTTTGTAAATACTGAATTTGGAGGCCTCATGAAATAGCTTGGAGGCTGCTGATTTTTCATTTGTTTGTGAACAGAAAATAATAGAAATAATAGCAACAATAGATACATATATATATATATATATATTGAACACTTAAAATATGTCAGGCACTCACAAATTTTCAGCAAACATGGCAGAATTTGTGTTTCTCCCTTTGGGAATTCTGTGACTCCAAGGGCTTGATCCTCTCTGACCATTCAAGGTTCTCAGATAGCCCTATCCAGACAAGTTATGAAACTTTCCAGAAGTAATCCCCTGGTGGCACAATAGCTAACTGTTTAGCTAGTCACTAAAAGGCTGGCAGTTGGAACCCACTAACCACTCTGCAGGAGAAAAGACATTGTGATCTGCTCCCATAAAGATTATAACCTAGGAAACCCTCTGAAGAAGTTCTACCCCATTATATAAGGTCACTATGAATCAGAATCAATTTGATGACACCACGGGAGCTCTGGTAGCATAGTGGCTAAAGCACTTGACTGCTAACCAGAAGTCTGGCAGTTCAAACCCACCAGCCACTCCTTGGAAGGAAGGTTGGGAAATCCTACTTTTGTAGTGATACTGCCTCGGAAACCCAAGGAGGGGTCACTATGAGTCGGGGCTGACTCAATGGCACATAACAGCAACAGCAGCATCAGTATCAACGGGAGCTCTGGTAGCATAGTGCCTAAGGCACTTGACTGCTAACCAGAAGGCTGATGGTTCAAACTCACCAGCCACTCCTCAGAAGGAAGGTTGGGCAATCTACTTCCATAGTGGTACTGCCTTGGCACCTCAAGGAAGGGTCGCTATGAGTTGGGGCCAACTCGATGGCACATAACAACAACGACAACAACATCAGTATCAACAACACACTTAACTAGACCTATTGCTTTTTAGTTATTCTCCATGACCACACCTGAGAAGGAAACTGAAACAGAGGTTACAGGAACCTTTTGTCCAACAAACCAGCAGAATTATTATTAACCCTCATACATAATAAAATTGGAGCTCCCAAATAGCAGAGAAATGGCCATAACAGCAGAACAAAAAGGAAGCCTTTGAAACTTGGCTCTGTTCCCCAGATGCAACACTTACTTATTTCTAACAATTCATCTAAGGGCTTGTTAGCATGTTTCCTTTTCTATTTACACCTCTCATTCCTTGAACTTGCTGACCTCTTTCCAGACAGGATCTGTATTTTTTGTTACAGCAAATCAAAAAAGTGACCTGTTCATTCATTCATAGAGAGTTCTGTCTCATGCCAGTGGTGGGTGTATCATTGTAGAATGGCTTAAAGCAAGTACTCTAGGCTGTAATGTCCAATCTTCTTTAGCATTGATGTCTTCTGGGGTGGGGACTGATCACTGTCTCTCAAGAGTTTACAAATGAGCAGATCCTGTGCCAATGATTCTGTTTCCAAACTAAGTTCCTATTCCTACATCCCCAAAGCCTCTGGTAACCACTAATTTACTTTCCGTCTCTATGCATTTGCCTATTTAAATATTTTACGTAAGTGGAATCATACAATATTTGTATTTTGTGCTTGGCTTATCTCACTCAGAATAATGTTTTTAAAGTTCATTCATGGGGGAAAGATCCTACTCACACTCAACTTAGTGTACAGTTGATGTATTATAGTTCTCTGGAGGGAGTTACATTCAGGGACTCAAGAGCCCCATGGATCAGGCATGCTCAGAGTCTATCTACTCTCCTAACTGATGAGACTCCATTCAGAGACTCCCTTGTTGGAATCTCAGCTGAGACACTTCCAAGATGTTTCCATTAGGACCTCCTTATTGAAGGCCTTGGCTAAGCCTCTTTTCTCCATCCTGATTCAGTACTTTTCCACTCACAGCACTTCCTTTTCTTCCACTCCTTGGCCAATGGGTCCATCGGGAGGCAGGAGCATTCCCCTGTCTTCACTTCTTACCACTTGACCCTCCTTTTGGGAAAAATGGAACAATGGGAAACTAACACTTTTGCCTTTTGCCTCTTGCTTGCACTATTACACTGAGAGAATAAAAAATTGATTGTTACTTTCAATTTGGATTATTCTCCTAACTGACAACTTCAACACTTGGCTGCTCAAGACATCCTGCATGAATTTCAAAATTCTCCATAAACATTGAAGTAGGTGACAACCTTTTGATCATTGGCTCAGCCTGGATCTTAACTGTTCTACATATAAATACAAAATATTTTTGTACAATTCTGCTTTGCTCTGACATTTCCTGGGACTGTATCTATGTGTAAATTGAGAGAAGATTATGTTTGTTGTGACTAACGATTTACCAAGAGTTGTTCATGTTATTTTGATTATAGGAAATTATTATCATCAATGGCAACACCTCTCATGGTATTGGACTTTTTCTATAGCTCACTTGTAGAAATCTGCATTTGTAGCTGTCTCATTTCCAGTGAGTCTATGTAAAGACACACAGCATCTGGCCACTTTGTTATCTCTTCTGGATTAATCACCCTACCAAAGCATTTACAGAATATTTTGTATATTCTTTTATAGATACTTCTCCATTACATTATATTATTATTTGTTTTTCATGCTTTTAATGAATACTCCTTTTTATAGGAATGAAATTATATTGTTAATTGATGTATGTTGTACTCAGTTTTGCTCAGAACTTTTCCAAGAGTTGTTTACCATTTTGAAAAATCAGTTCATAGATAGAAACAGAGATTATGATCATTTGAATCACCAATACATGACACTTGAATCAGCTTGCGTTTTTGGGTGTCACAGTTAATTGTGATTCTTCCAAATACAGGTGTGAGCATTGGATAATTTATGTCTTTTAGTATAGTTGTGTTCATTTATATTTTAAAATATTTATTTTATCACAAATTATTTCCCTAAAGCTCCTTTAGCCTATAGTTAGTACACCATATATCTTTTCTTAAACATTATGTGACTGTTGTTGTTGTTGTTGTTATGTGCCTTCGAGTCGGCCCCGACTCATAGTGACCCCTCCTTGGGTTTCCAAGGCAGTATCACTACGGAAGTAGGATTGACTGGGATATATTATTCATAACTTTCATTTCAGGATAGTAAAGGGGAATTACTAAAAGCTTGTTATAAAAATGTAACACTGGTTCTGATAGGGCTCTGTTGAGACACACTGAGAGAAACACTTCAGTGCATTCAATATTGTCATAAAGAAAGCTCTAGACTATCTGCATCAAACCATTTATGAGTCAGCATGGACATCCTGCTGTCTGTATCAGGTTCTTTCTCTGGACAGCCACATGATTTGCTTCAAGGTTAATTTGCCAAGTATGACTTGCCAATTTATCTATTGATCAAACCAAAAAACCCATTGCTGTTGAGTCAATTTTGACTCCTGGTAACCTCACATTTTACACAGCAGAATTGCTCCATAGAACTTTTTTGGCTGTAATCTTTATGGAAGCAGATCACCAGGTCTTTCTTCCACAGCACTGCTGGGTGGGTTAGAGTTACTAACCTTTAGGTTAGTAGTCAAACGCATTTGTGCCACCCAGGGACCAGATCTATTGACCACTTTATCTAAAGTTCAACTTTCTTTGAAGTGTTTCCCATTTAGGTATTCTATTCCCCCTTTTTTTTCCCCAAACGCTATCACATTTGCTTTATTTTCTTTCTGTGTGTCTCTCTTTATGTGTGTCTATACACACTATAGGACCTCTGGTGGCATAGTGCCTAAGACATTTGACTGCCAACCACAAGGCTGGCGGTTCAAACCCACCAGACTCCTCGGAAGGAAAGTTGGGCAATCTATTTCTGTAGTGATACCACCTCAGAAACCCAAGGAGGGTTTTTTAAATTAATTTTCCATTGAACAATTTATACATATTTCATTTCTTGACATTGGTTGCAATCTCCTCAATGTAACAACACTCTTCTCACTTCCTTCCTGGAGTTCCCGTTTCCATCCATTCTTCTTTCCTGCCCCTGTCTGTCTTCTGAGCTTTGTTTTGGAGTAAATGCTGCCCCTTTGGTTTTGTAAGGTTGATTGTACAGAGGAGTACATTCCGTGCTGGTGTTATACTTCATTTTATAGGCCTGTGTATTGTTTGGCTGAAAGTTGATCCATGGAGATAAGTTGAGTTCTAGGCTTGAAGTGTATCCAAGGGCTACAGTCTCAGGGCTTCCACTGATCTCCATTAGAACATTAAGTGTGGTCTTTATTGTATTTTAAAATTTTGTCCTGCCTTTTTATTTTTCTCCCTTTCTTTCCTTTCTATTGTGACCCTGATCAGAGTGATCCATAAAGATAGTTGGGCAACATCTAGTTCTTCTGGCTTCTTGAGAGGGGAAACTCTGGTTTTTATGGCCCATTAGTCATTTGGGCTAATTGTTTCCTTGAGTCTTTGATTTTTTCTCTCTCTTTTATCCTCCAAAGAGAAGAGACGAATAGTTGCATCTTAGATGGTCACTTGCAAGTTTTTCAGAGCTCAGTTTTTGCTACCAAAGTTGGATGTAGAACATTCTTTGTGGACTGTTCTGTCAATGGACTTAGTTGTCTGTCCCCTAAGAGTGTGGTCTTAAGATCCTAAGCCTAATGAGTAATTTCCTCAAAGAGTTTGGTTACAGCTAACATTTTTTCATAATTTTGCCCCCTGTATGATTTAAAGTGTCCTTGGATGTATTCAATGCACATACAAATGCATGTGTAGAAATATCTTCTGGGAAACTTAATATAAACCCATGGATGTACTTCCATTTGCCTTCCCACATCTGTTCAGATTGCATGTCTACCTCTGTATGTGATCTATTACTATTATTGCAAGATTGTGTGTACAATAGCATTTACATTTGTTGTCTTTTATATGTCTCTTGGTGATTTCCTTTGCATTGGTCATCTCCTGCTCTCCTTCTCCTGATTATATACTGCCTTTCCCTTCATCCTTATTTGTTACTATGGGTCTACTCTTTAGTTAGTGATTTAACCTCCTTTCCCCATCCCTCCCAGATAACTATCAAAGACTGTTTCATTCTGTGTGTAAAAACATTTTCTTGATTTTCATAATAGCGATCTCATGCAACATTTGTCCTTTTGTGATTTACTTATTTCACTCAGCATAATGTCCTCCAGGTTCATCCATGTTAGGAACTGTTTTACAGATTCATTGTTATTCTTTTAACTTTGTGCAGTACTTCACTATTTTTATGTACCATAGTTTGTTTATCCATTCATCTGAAAATGGGCACTTAGGTTGCTTCCATCTTTTTGCTATTATGAATAATGCTGCTATGAATGTGGATGTTCATATAAATGTTCATGTCATGGCTCTTATTTCTCTAGCATATATAACTATTAGTGAGATTTCTGGATAATAAGATATCCCTATTTCCAACTTTTAAAGGAAGCACCATACAATTTTCCACTGTTGCACCATTTTATAGTTCCACCAGCAGTGTAAGAAGAGTTCCAAACTTTTCACAGCTTTTCTAGCATTTACTATTCTCTCTCTCTCTCTCTTTTTAACTTTGCTGTTATTTCTGGGGTGAGACAATATCTCATTGTTGTTTGCATTTGCATCTTTCTAATGGCTAATGATTGCAAGTATTTCTTCATTTGTTTGTTGGCTGCTTGTATGTTTTATTTAGTCAAATATATGTTCATGTCTTCTGCCCATTTTTTAATCGGACCGTTTGTCTTTTGTTGTTGAGGTATTGAAGTTTTCTATAAATTTTAGAGATTAATCCTTTGTCAGATATGTCATTGTGAAAAATTATTTTCTCAGTATGCAAAATATTTCTATTCTTTTGGAAAAGTCTTTTGATACACATAAGTGTTTAATTTTAGGAGGTCTCAGATGTCTAGTTTATCTTCTGCTGTTTGTGCCCTTTTTTATTATGTTTGATAGACAGTTTATGGTATAAATTAGAACCCCTGAGTTTTTCCCAATTTTTTGTGATGATCTATATAATTTTAGGTTTTACATTTAGATCTTTGATCCACTTTTAGTTTGTTTTTTGTATGTGGTGTGAAGTATGGATACTATTTCCTTCTTTTTATTTTTCACATAGATACCCAGTTTTGCCAGCACCATTTTTTAAAGAGACTGTCTCTTCCCAAATAAATGGACTTTGGCCCCTTGTTGAAGATCAACTATCTATAGGTGGTTGGATTTATGGCTGGATTCTCAATTCTATTCCATTGGTCTATGTGTTTATTGTTGTGCCAATATCAGTCTGTTTTGACTTTGACTACTGTGGCTGTATAGTAAATTCTGATCTCTGGAAGTATATGGTCTCTTACTTTGTTTTTTAGTAGTGTTTTTCTAGTCTGGGGTCTTTTTAGTTTCCACAATTTTTGTTTTGTTTTGTTTTTTAATTTTTATTGTGATTTGGGTCAAAGTTTACAGAGCAATCCATTTTCCATACAGCAGCTCATACACATTTTGTTTCATGACATTGACTGCAATTCTTCACAAAGAATCAACTCTCTTCCCACTTCCTCCCTATAGTTACCTCTTCCCTGTGTCCTTTCCTCCCATGCACTGCCACCCTCTGAGCTGTCTCCCTATGCAAACACTCCCCTTCTCTCCTCCTATAATTGATCACTCCAAGTAGTGTATCTAGCTGATATAAATGTTCAGCCCATATGCCTGTCTATTATTTGACTGGAAGGCACAGAAATGAGTTCAATTCCAGACCTGAAGGGTAGCCATAGTCTCAGGGGTCTCACCAGGCTCAATCAGACCAGCAAATTTGGTGTTCTGGTTATCTAGTGCTGTTCTGACAAGAATATACCACAAATGGGATGGCCTTAACAAAAAGGAGTTTATTCTTACAATTTGGAGGCTTTAAGTCCAAGTTCAAAATGCAAGACTCTAAGGGCTGAGTGAAAGCCACTTAACCTTGGGATTCAGCTCTGCCTTCTGCTCCAGGCCCACTGGAGCTAGAGACTTTTTTCTTCACTCAGACAGTTGCTAGCTGCTGAGACTGACAAGCCCAAGGTTGACAAACAAAAAGACACAGTCCTGATGTTACCAAACCACACGGCAGGCCATTAACTCAAGTCCATTGAAAGTCCCAACATCAACAGAGCTTGGCAGGCTGCTGAACAATCACATGGCTACATGCAGGGTTCAAGTGTGCCATAAGCTAGAGACCATTCCCAAACTGTTTCTTATATACAGGAAGCAGACCACATCCCTAAAGCAACTACTCAGTTGCTCCAAAACATTCCACCATGGAGTTCATTATCAATCTTACCATGGGGAATAACTACATCCAGCTGCCCAGCCACTCAATCAGGCCTAGCCAAGTTGACATACAAACTTAACTACCACAATAAGGAAGAAATAAAACTATCTCTATTTGCAGATGATATAATTCTGTACTTAGAAAATCAAAAAGAAACTCAAAAAGAAAGCTGTTGAAACTAATGTAACAATTCAGCAAAGTGGTCAAGTACAAGATCAATATACCAGAAAGGGATTTCTTGACACCAGCAAAGAAAACTCTGAAAAGTAAATCAAGAAAGCAATACCATTTACAGTATCAATCCAAAAGATTAAATACTTAGGGATAAACCTAACTGGAAACACAAAAGGCTTAAACAAACAAACAAACAAACAAATCACTGCCATCTGGTCAATTCTGACTCATAGCGACCTGCGTTGGGTTTCCAAGGGTGGTAAATATTTATGGAAGTAGGTTGCCCAGTCTTCCTTCTGCTGAGGCTGGCGGGTTTGAACTTTCTAGGTAGCAGTCAAATGCTTCAGGCATTATGCCACCAGAGCTCCTTACAAAAGAGAGGAAAATTACAATACACTAGTACAAGAAAATTACAATACACTAGTACGAGAAACCAAAGAGACCTACATAAACGGAAGAATATACCATGCTCATAGAAAAGAAAACTTAACATTGTGAAAACATCAGTTCTACCCAGAGCGATCTTACAGCTATAATTCAATCCCAACCCAGATTCTATCATCATTCTTTAAAGAGGTGGAAAAACTAACCATTAACTTGATATGCAAAGCACCATGGTCCCAGGGGTCATCAAGCTCAATTGGCATAACATACTACACAAAAACATTGTTCCACATTCTACTTTAGTAAGTAGTGACTGGGATCTTAAAAACTTGCAAGTGGCCATCTAGATGCAATGATGGGTCTCTCCTTCTCTAGTGCAAAGAAGAATGAAGAAAACCAAACACTCATGGAAACAATTAGTAGACCATGTGATCCTCAACCTATTTGACTATGAAACCAGAAGAATTAGATGGAGCCAGGCTACCACTGTCAACCACTTGGAAGGGGATCCATGTAGGAGATCCTGGATAGAGTGAGAAAACAATGTGCAACAAAACTCAAAATCATTAAAAAAAAGAAAAACAGGTGTGGTAGTTAAGTTTTGTGTGTCAACTTGGCTAGGCTTGGTTGAGTGGCTGGGCAGCTGAATGTATTATTTCCCATGGTGAGACTGGTAATTAACTCCATGGTAGAATCTATTGGAGCAGCTGATTGTTCAGCAGCCTGCCGTGCTCTGCCAATATTGGGACTTTTAATGGACTTGAGTTAATGGCCTGCTGTGTGGTTTGGTAACATCAGGACAAAAGTATTAATAATAATAGTAGTTTAAAAAAGACAAATACAAGCAAACTAAACACCAGAAAAAAGAAAGAGAAAAAGAAGAAAAAAATAATAAAAAAAAGAAAAATGGTGGAGGACAGGGCAGGGCACCCAGGCTGTGTCCGAGCACACAGACTGGGATGGAGTTCCTATGGGCCCAGAAGGTGGGTGGGAGTGGAGGGTGGCTGCACCTCCATTCACCAGGCAGGTGTGGGGTATAAGAGTAACAAGAGGAATGATGCATCTTTTCAGTCTTGCTGGGAGAGTCCTTGGGGTTACTGAAAAGCAGAACCTTTCTTAAGCCCCTGGAATCTGGTAGAGCACTGTCTCTTTAGGTTGTCTCTAGCTGCTGGTTACGTGTTGATTTGTTTTGTCTTGATTTTATGGTTTAATATTTTAAAAAGGTGAAGCTGGTGTATTTTATTTTATTATTGATTCAGGTATGTTGGGTCGCTCTGCTCTTTTCTTTGTGATGGTGGAATCACTGTGTGGAATGTGGATATGTGTTTCTGTTTGTCACAAAGAGGGCTTAGAGTTTGAAGCAGGAGGTTTTATGGTAATTGGCTGAATATGGTTTCTTCTATTGAGTGAGTGTAGATATTGGCGGAGAAGGTGGGAGCAGAAGAAGGAGAGCTTGGTGTTGCTAGGGTCAGTTTCTAGGGCTTTGCGCAGGCTGTTATTGATGATGTAGTTATTTACAAGACTGTGGGTCAATCTCAGGAAAGATTCCTGTTGTTAGGGAGTTGCCACTTTCTGCCATGCTCAGGCACACTCAAAGACCCTGCTTTCGAGGCCCCTCAGCTGCAAGAAGCTGATCCAAGGCAAACTCCTGGGACCACACTCAGCCACAGATTCCACTCTCTCCCCACCCCGTCTGCCTGCAGCACTGGTGCAATCTCCCCAGACCACTAATGGCTTGGGAGTTTGTCTGTGATACCGCCCACCTGTGGCACCAAAGATGCGCACGATTTCAGCTGTGCTGGAGTCAGGGGAGTACCCGCTAGTAAATTGTGGTCCTGATATCAGCGACAAAGATAAGCACAATGTCTCCCAGGCTGACCCAAGCCCACTCAGTGACCCGCTGAGAGGGGAGCGAGCTCACTGTCCTGGTGCACCAGCGAACTCTCCTCTTGAGTTTCAGTGGTGCTGCCTGTGTCCGTTTGTCCTCAGATGACCCAAGTTACTGATAAAATCAGGTGCTGGAGGCAGATCCTTGGGGCTGTTTGCTGGGATTTGGTGTGGTCACTGGTATGCTGATATAGGGTGTCTTCTTTCTTTGCTCACAGGGATGTCAGGTGGATGCCCTTGCCCACCAGTGACTGCCCCAGGGAAGTTTCCAATGGCCTCTCTCGGCTACCCATCCGTCCTCCACCAGGTAGATCCTTCTTAAGTAATCTTGTGCCTTTCCTCTAATTCTGCTCTTCTGTGTTTGGTGCACTCTGATTCAGTGAGCTGTTCAGAGCACCAAAATCCCTAATTCAAACTGCTGTACCTAGTTTTTCAAGCACGTAGATGCTAGAGGAAATAGCATGGTGCTTACTGATGAGACTCCATTTTGACTCCCTATGGCAAGAACTTTTGAAGACAGCCACCTGGCCAATTGACTGAAAGAGACCCATATTTATGCCCATTCCAAAGAAAAGTGATCTAACAGAATGTGAAAATTATAAAATAATATCATTAATATCACATGCAAGTAAAATTTTGCTGAAAATAATTCAAAAATGATGGTAGCAGTACATTAACAGGGAACTGTTGGAAATTGAAGTCAGAATCAGAAGAGGACATGAAAGGAAGGATATCATTGTTAATATATATGGTGGATCTTGGCTGAAAGCAGAGAAGGCAAGAATGTTGTTTACCTGCATTTTATCAGCTATGCAAAGGCATTTGACTATGTGGATCATAACAAATTATGGATAACATTGGGAAGAATGGGAATTCCAGAACACTGTGGTCATGAGAAAACTGTACATACACATATAGGTAGTGATTTAGACAGAGCAAGAGGATATTACATTGTTTAAAATCAGGGAAGTCATATGTCAGGGTTGTATCTTTTCATTATATTTATTCAGTCTGCATGGTGAGCAAATAATCCAATAAGTTTGATTATATGGAGAAGAATGCATCATCAGAATTGAAGGAAGACTTGTTAACAACCTATGATATGCAGATGACACATATATCCTTGCTTACTGAAAGCAAAGAGGGCTTGAAGCACTTACTGATGAGGCAAAGACTATAGGCTTCATTATGGATTACGCCTCACAATTGGACCAATAAGCAATATCATGATAGATGTAGAAAATATTGAAGTTATTAGAGATTTTACTTGGATCCACAATCAACAACCATGGAAGCAGCAGTCAAGAAATCAAATGATGAATTGTATTGGGAAAATCTGCTGCAAAAGACTTCTTTAAAGTGTTGAAGAGTAAAGATGTCATTTAAAGACTAAAGAAAGTGTGCCTGACCCAAGCCATAGCATTTTCAATCCCCTTATATGCATGTGAAAGCTGAACAGTAAATAAGGCAGATCAAAGAAGAATCAATGCATTTGAATTATGGTGTGGCAAAGAATATTGAATATACCATAGACTGCCAGTAGAACAAACAAATCTGTCTTGATTGAAATACAGCCAGAATGCTCCTTGGAGGTGAGACTGGAGAGACTTGTCCTCTTGTACTTTGGTTATGTTGTCAACAAAGACTCGTCCTTGGAAAAGGATATCATGCTTGGTAAAGTAGATGGCCAGTTGAAAAGGGAAAGACTGTTGTCAACAAGATGGATGGACACGGTGGCTATAACAATGGGCTCAAGCATAGCAATGATTGTGAAGCACAGAACTAGACAGTGTTACTGTAATACATATGGTTGCTTTGAGTCGGAACTGACTCAATGGCATCTAATAACAATAACAATGTATTAAGTTGTCAGGTCTTTTTAATTTCTTTCAACCTGGAGAAGTTCTTTACTTTTCCCTTCTTTCCTGACCTTGACAACATTTTGAAGAATATAGGTCAGTTACTTGGTAGTAACTATCCCACAGTTTGGGTTTTTCTGTTGTTTCCTCATCAATCGATTCAGGTTATGCATTTAGGGAGAAATGTCACAGAACTTTTGTTGTGTTCTCAGTGTGTCATTTCAAAAGGCATGATTCTGGTTTTCCCAGTCTTGGTAAAGACAGAAAATGAACTTTATCACTTAGTTAAGACAATGATAGCCAGGTTTATCTACTATAAAGTTAACAAGTCTTTTTAAAAGGAGATACTTTGAAACTATATACATGATCTCTTCCTCATTAAACCTTCTCCTGATAGCATCAGAATCTATCATTATTTTTGCCCATATCAGTTATCATTATAATGGTTGTTAAGTGGCAATTTTATAATTCCATTATTTCCTTTAATACTAATGAGTTGGCATTCTACCATAAGGTAGAATTTTCACATCTATCTATATATCTATGTATGCATGTATCATCTATCTCTCCATCTGTCTGTCTGTCTATCATCTCTCTATATCTATATCTTTCATCATGTTTAAAGGGAGACTCATTAACAATTTGAGATACACAAATTACATAACTTTTCTTGCCAAAGTGAAGATGATTTTAAGCACTTACTGTTGAAGGAAAAAGACTATAGCCTTCAGTATGGATAACATCTGAACATAAGGAAAACAAAAATCTTTACAACTGGCCCAACAAACAACATCATGATATGTGGTGAAAGAGTTGAAGCTGTCAAAGATTCCATTCTTTGATCAACAATCAATGCTCATGGAAGCAGCTGTCAAGAAATCAAAGAATGTATTGCATTAGGCAAATCTGCTACAAAGACCTCTTTAAAGTGTTAAAAAGCAAAGATGTCACTTCGGTGACTAAGATGTGCCTAACCTAAGCCACGGTATTTTTAATCACCTTATATGCATGCAAAATCTGGTGATGAAAAAGGAGGACTGAAAACTTGATGCATTCAAATTATGGTATTGTTGAAGATTATTGAATATGCTATGGAGTGCCAGAAGAATGAAAAAAAAAAAAATCTTTCATGGAAAAATTATAGCCAGAATGCTCCTTAGAGGCATTCCTTAGAAGATGGTGAGAGTTTTCTTACTTTTCATATGTCACCAGGAAGGACCAACTGCTAGAGAAGCATATCATACTTGGTAAAATAGAAGGTTGCAAAAAGAGGGAGACCCTCAATAAGGTGGATTGATAATAGCTACAACAATGAATTCAACCATAGCAGTGATTTGCTTGCTGAAAGTGAGGATGACTTAAGGCACCTACTGATGAAGGTTGAAGAATACAGTCTGCAGTATGGATTATGTCTCAATATAAAGAAAACAAAA
>NW_006921645.1:9209317-9228282 GCF_000298275.1 Orycteropus afer afer | reverse complement strand
AGAGGGGGAGGCCTTCAACGAGATGGATTGATAGGGTGGCTACGATAATGGGATCAAGTATAGTGGGGATTGTGGGGCTGGCGCATGATCGGGCAGTGTTTCGTTCTGCTGTGCATGGGGTCGCTATGAGTCGGAAACGACTCGACGGCACTTAACAACAACAACAACAAGAATTCTCACTCATTTCTTTTCATATAACTTTATTGTTTCATTTTTGTCTGTCACCATAGATTTTTGCTCATTTAGAAGGTGCAATGGTTATGTGATCTACTGATGGCACCTAACAAGAACAACAACATTTTTTCCTTAATCCACATAAGCTTATTACCATACTCTTCTATGAAAGTATCTGGATTTATTTTGTCTTTCAATTGCTCATTTTGTTGGTTACCTTTCTTCTTCTTCTTCTTCTTTTTTTTTTTTTTTATTATATGCTTTGGTGTTTCAGTTTACTGCTTCTTTTGAGGGGAGATTTTGTTCATTTACTGTTTGATGTTGTCTTTGTTTTTTCTTCTGAGTATGCTCACTTCTTTCTGAGTAGTTTTATGGTTGCCATCACCCAGCCCCATAATTCCAAACAGATCTTATAATGATGGTTTTGGTTTTCTGCCCAATCATATGCCCCCAAAAATTACAGCCCCTGTCCTTGAACTAGTGGGTCTCTTCGTTGGCTCCTAGTCTTGGCACTGGACTTGTATTTCTGTGCCTCTGCAGAAGGTTGGGCAATCCTACTTCCGTAGTGATACTGCCTCAGAAACCCAAGGAGGGGTCGCTATGAGTCGGGGCCGACTTGACGGCACACAACAACAACAACAACAAGCAGACTTGTAGGTCATACCTCCCAGAAGCACTTTTGGGAGCAGTTATTTTCTGCTTGCTTTATCAAGTGATGTGTGTAGTGGGGGAAGTTTGGGGGAACTTCACCCCCTAGTTTCACAAAAAGCCTGGTTCTAGTCTCCCATTATCCCAGAGGAATTGAACTTCATGCTATGACTCCTTATGTCTGGGTCTGGAGCCCAACAGCCTAGTGATTTCAAAACTATTTATGTTTTTGAATTCCTATTCTATTTCTGGTCCACTGAGACATGAACATATTTCTGACTCTGGTGCTCTCTCTCTCTCTCCATGTTGTTTTGAATCTATCATTGCTATATGTTTATAACCAGGGAGTAGTGTCAAAGTTTGAATTTACTAAGTAATTTTGATTGAAAATTCCTTATTTCCATTAAGCAGAGATAACATTCCATTAGGCAAGAACATACTTTTTAACACATATTCTGAGGTCAGAGCTTTGAGAGATTTATTTTCATCCCTCATTGAATAGCAGGGTCTCAATGTACCACTAAGTTGCACTTTGACTATCTCTTCATTCCAGACATTTTCCATGACACATGGATGCCTAAGGATGCCTTTCAGTGTGGTTCATGTGCACAAAAACTTCTCTAGTGTATTTGCTTCTCTTGGTGGAGCACAGAGATCTCTTTAGACACATATATTCTTAATTTTAGAAGGAAACTCAGAGATGTATAATTTCCACATATTTTCCCAATAAAGGAAAAAAAAAAAAAAAAACACTGCTATAGAGTCAGTCTTGACTCATACCCACCCTATAGGGCAGAGTAGAACTGTCCCATTGGATCTCCAAGACTGTAAATCGTTAGGGAAGCAGACTGCCTCCTCTTTCTCTCCCCGAGTGTCTGGAGGGTTTGAACCAAATGCTTTAACCCCTATGCCACTAGAGCAAAGGGAATACATATTAGTGATTCTTTTGAAGGCAATTAGATTTTTCAAAACCTATGGAATGGTGTCCCAAGGCAATCTTTTCAGATACTAAAAAGGAAGATGACCCCTGTAACATCTGCACAGAGTAAGAAAGTTTTTTGTAATATTAAGTCCAAATTTACCTCTGTGGAAAGTTTCCTAAATGTTAACTTCAAATTTACCTTGTATGAAATGACAATTTATCCTGCTAACTTGAGAGCTATTCTAACATTGGACATTGACATTGATGTCTGTCAGTATTACACATATTGTTTTCTTTTCTCTGGTATAAATCTCCCTATTTTCTTTACTACTGTCTTCTATGACTCAGGTCCCTTATCATTTTTGTCACTATCTTTTCATATCGATGCTGTGGTGTGTTTTCTTGGCCATTTGTTTGGTGTAGAGTACTTATGCAAAGAAACCAAGGGGAGAAAAATAAAAAATCACTCCCATCAAGTTCTGACTCATAGTGACCTCATTGGGTTTCCAAAGCAGTATTTTTTTTTTTTAATTTTTATTGTAAGTTGGGTGAAAGTTTATAGAGCAAATTCATTTTCCATACAGCAGTTCATATATGTTTTATTTCATAACACTGACTGCAATTACCCACAATGTAACAGCTCTCTTCCCACTTCCTCTCTGTAGTTACCTCTTCCCTGTGTCCTTCCCTCCCATGAACTCTCACCCTCCAAGCTGTCTCCTTGTGAAAACACTTCCCTTCTGTCCTCCCATGCTCGATCACTCCAAGTAGTGTATCTGCCTGATGTAAATGTTCAGCTCATATGCCTATGTATTGTTTGTCTGGAAGCCACAGGAGTAAATTCAGTTCCAGATCTGAAGGATAGCTAGAGGCCATAGTCTCAGGGGTCTCACCAGGCTCTATCATACCAGCAAAACTTATCTTTTTTTTTTTTTTTTTTTTTTATGATTTTGAGTTTTGTCCCACATTGCTCTCCCTCTCTATCAAGGATCTCCTACATAGATCCCCTTCCAAGTGGATGACAGTGATAGTTGGGCACCATCTAGTTCGTCTGGTCTCATGGTCAAATAGGCTGAAGATAGTATAGTCTATTAGTCCCTTGGACTAATTGTTTCCATGCACGTTTGGTTTTCTTAATTCTTCTTTGCTCTGGACAAGGAGGGACCCATCGTTGCACCTAGATGGCTGCTTGCATGCTTTTAAGTTCTCAGTTGCTACTCACCAAAGTAGACTGTAGAAAAATGTTTTGTGTAGTATGTTATACCAATTGAGATTGATGTCCCCTGCAACCATGGTCCCAAGCCCACAGGTCCAACTATTCACTCCTTCTGGGTAGCCAGCTGTGGCCAAGAAGCCACCAAAATTTTTCCCTTGTCAGCTCTACTATACACCTAGACATTCTTACAGCACATACCAATATGCATATAGAAACATTGTATGCTAACCCTATACATGGTCATGGACACATTCCCCACTGCCTAGACATACCTCATCATTCACCCTGTTGTATAGTTGTATCATTTTATGGTCCCACCAGCAGTGTATGGCAGTCCCAATCTCCCTGCATCCTCACCAGCATTTGTTATTTTCTGTCTTCTTGAACTTTGCTATTAATGCTGGGGCCAGATGGTATCTCATTGTCCTTTTGATCCAGCCACTCCTTAGAAGGAAGGTTGGGCAATGTACTTCTGTAGTGATACTGCCTCAGAAACTCAAGGAGGGGTTGCAATGAGTCAGATCCGACTCATGGCAGTGCATTGTGTTGTGTGTTGTAATGGCTAAGGATTGTGAGCATTTCTTCATGTGTTCATTGGCTGCCTGAATGTCCTCTTTGGTAAAAAGTCTATTCGTGTCTTCCGTCCATTTTTTAGTTGGATTGTTTGTCTTATTGTTGTGGAGGTGTTAGAGTTTTCTATAAATTTTAGAGATAAGTCTCTTGTCAGATATGATATTGCTGGATATTTTCCCCAATCTGTAGCTTCTCTTTTAACTCTTTTGGAGAAGTCTTTGGAAGCACATTAAAATTTAATTTTTAGAAGGGCTCATTCATCTGGTGTATTTTGTGTTATGATTTTATGTTATGCTTCATAGTCTATTCATGCCATAAATTCCAACCCCCAAACCAAACTCACTGCTGTTGAGTTGGATCCAATTCATAGTGACCCCTCCTTGGGTTTCCGAGGTGATATCACTATGGAAGTAGATTGTCCCACCTTCCTTCTGAGGAGTGGTTGGTGGGTTTGAACCATCAGCCTTCTGGTTAGCAGTCACATACCTTAGGCACTATGCCAAATTAGGGCCTTTGCCTATTCCAGGTCTCTTTCCTTTCTGTATAAAATTAGTGATTGGTTTTTCCATATCCTTAAAATATGTTGATGGTATCAGGATTGGAATTGCATTGAATGTACAGATTGCTTTGGGTAGAACTGACATTTTCACAATGTTCAGTCTTCCCTTCCTCAAGCATGGTATGTTCTTCCATTTATGTAGCTCTCTTACGGTTTCTTGAAGTAGTCTTTTGTAGTTTTCTTTCTACAGGTCTTTTGTGTTCCTGGTAAGATTTATTCCCAAGTATTTTATTTTTTTGGTAGCTGTTGTAAATGGTATTGATTTCCTTATTTCTTTTTCAGCAGTCTCTTTGCTAGTGTAGAGGAATCCAACTGATTTTTGGACATTGATCTTGTATCCTGCCACAAAACTAAATCTCTCAATTAGATCCATTAGATTTTTGACTGAGTCCCTTGGGTTTTCTGTGTATAGGATCATATCATCAGTAAATAGGGATATTTTTTCTTCTTCATTACCAATTTGGCTGCCTTTGATTTCCCTTTTTTGCCTTGTTGCCCTGGTTAGGACTTACAATCCAACGTCGAATAGAAGTGATTATGGTTGTTGTTATGTGCATAATTGTCTGGTTCCTGTTTGCAAGGGGAATGGTTTTAGTCTTTCTCCACTGAGAATAATGTTGGTTTGTTTTGTATATATGCCCTTTATTATGTTGAGGAATGTTCCTTCTCTTCCTATTTTGCTGAGAGTTTTTATCGGGAATTTGGATTTTATCAGGAATGTTGGATTTTATCAAATGCCTTTTCTTCATCAGTTGATATGATCATGTGGTTCTTTTTCTTTATTTTACATATATGATGGATTATGTTGATTGTTTGTCTAATGTTGAACCATCCTTGCATACCCACTGGGTCATAATATATTGTTTTTTGGATATATTGTTGGAGTCTATTGGCTAGGATTTTGTTGAAGATTTTTGCATCTGTATTCATGAGGGATATTTGTCTATAGTTTTCCTTTTTAGTGATGTCTTTGCCTGGTTTTGGTATCAAGGTTATGCTTGCTTCATAAAATGAATTTGGAAGGATTCTATCCTTTTCTATGTTCTGGGATAGTTTGAGTAGGATTGGTATCAGTTCTTCTCTGAACGTTTTGGTGACTTCTCCAGTGAAATGGTCTGGGCCACCACTTTTTTTTTTGGTAATTTTATGGCCTGTTCAATTTCTTCTTTTGTTATGGTCTGTTAAAATTTCCCACCTCAGTCTGTGTTAGTTTAGGTAAGTGGATGTTTGTAGAAATCTGTCCAGTTCTTCTAGATTTTCAAATTTGTTGGTGTACAGTTCTTTATAGTATCCAGATATTATTTTTTTTATTTCAATTGCTTCTGTTGTGATGTAACCCAATTCATTTCTTATTTGTGTTATTTATATTCTTTCCCTCTTTTCCTTTGTTAAATATGCCAGTGGTTTGTCAATTTTATTAGTCTTTAAAAAAAAGAAAACAACTTCTAGTCTTGTTGATTTTTTCTATTATCTTTCTACTTTCAGTTTCATTTTTTTCTACTTGAATTTTTATGATTTCTTTTCTTCTTTTGATGGTAGGATTTTTTTGCTGCTTTAGATGTTGGAGACCTTGGGTTAAGGTGTTGATTTTGGCTCTTTCTTCTTTTTTCATGTGTACATTAATTGTTATAAATTGGCCTCTGATCACTGCTTTTGCTGTATCCCAAAGATTTTGTTGTGTTTTCATTCTCATTGATTCATCTCATTTGATATTTTGTTTTCTATTTCTTCTATTACCCGATGTTTTTAAGGAGGGTGTTGTTCTGTTTTCAGGGTTATTTGTTATTCAGGGTGTTTACTCTGTTCTTTTTCCATTGATCTTCTAATTTTACAGCATCGTGATCTGAGAAGATGCTTTGCAGTATTTCAATGTTTTTAAATTTATTAAGGCTTACTTTGTGGCCTAAATTGTGGTCTATCCTGGAGAATGTTCCATATGTGCTAGAAAAGAATGTATATTGTTCCTTTGTTGAGCAAAGTGCTCTGTAGATGTCTATAAGGTTAGGTCCGTGGATTGTATTGTTTAGTTCTTCTGCATCTTTGTTGAGTTTCTTTCCAATTGCTCTTTCATTGAACATGGTGTATTAAAGTCTCCTACTTCCATAGTGACACTGTTTCGGCAACCCAAGGAAGGGTCACTATGAGTCAGGTCCGACTCAATGGCACATAACAACAATAACAAACAACTATTACTGTGGTGTTATCTCTTTGTCCTTTCAGTTCTGTTAAAGTCTGATATATGTATTTTGGGGCTCTTTCATTGGGTGCATAGATATTTATTATGGTTATGTCATCTTGTTCAATGGATCCTTTAATCATTATATAATGTCCTTCCTTGTCTCTTATGGTGGTTTCTGTCTTAAATTCAATTTGATCAGAAATTAATATTACCACTCCTACTCTTTTTTTGGTTGTCATTTGCTTGATATATCTTTTCCAACATTTTATTTGTAGTCTGTATTTGCCTTTGTCTCTAAGGTATGTCTCTTGTAGACAGTATATTGATGGGTTATGTTTTCTTATCCAGTCTGCAACTCTCTGTCTCTTGAGTGATGCATTTAATCCATTGACATTCTGTGTAATTATAGACATGTATTAATTTGTTGCTGACATTTTGTTTTGTGTTTTTTCATGGTGTTGCTGATTTCTTTTTGTTTCATATAATTTTCTGTGCTGAGCTTATTTTGTTTATTAATTGTGTTATCATTTCCTTTGTTGGTATTGTTTTAGTATTTGTTAAATATTTGTGCTTGTCCTCTTTTTGATTGTGATGTGAAGGTTTATAATTTTTTTTGAGGTTATCCTGTGATTTATAATTTTCTTCTCCAGATTAGAACAGTCAGTTCTATCTTGCAATTGTCTTGACTTCCTGACCATTTAGAAGTTCTGTAACTACACTCTTTTTTCCCTGTTTCTGGTTTGTAGTTGTCCTCACTTGCCAATTAATGTCTCTGGTTTCCTGTTTACAATCTTGTAAGCTTATTTGACTTTGGATACTTCCATAACTGGGTTTATTTCAGGGTTATATCATCATGTGTTAATGATCAGTTGTTGTTTGCTATTATTGGTCTTCTGTCCATTGGACTCCCATTAGCATCTCTTGTAAGATTGGTCTGGTTTTAACAAATTCTCTTAATAGCTGTTTATCTGGAAATGTTCTCATCTCGCTATCGTATTTGATAGACTGTTTTGCTGGGTATAAAATTCATGGTTGGAATTTTTTTTTCTTTCAGAGTTTTATATATACTATTCCATTGCCTTCTTGCCTGCATGGTTTCTGCCAAGAAATCAGAGCTTAATCTTATTGGTTGCCCTTTGTAGGTAACTTTTCTTTTTTTCATGCTGATTTCATGATTCTTTATCTTTGGTTTTGGTGAGTTTGATGATGATGTCTTGGTGATTTTTCTTTTACGGTTTATCCTCTTTGGGATTCATTGGACTTCTTGAATGGATATATTCTTGTCTTTCATCATATCAGGGAAGTTCTCTTCCAACAAATCTTCCACTATTTTCTCTGTGCTTTAGGTGCTCCGCTAAGAATGTAGACTCTCCATTTTAATTTTCTCTGCTTACGGTCATTATTGGGAGCTCTGGTAGCATAGTGGCTAAGACACTTGCCTGCTAACCAGACGGCTGGCGGTTCAAACCCACCAGCCACTCCTCGGAAGGAAGGTTGGGCAATCCTACTTCCGTAGTGATACTGCCTCGGAAACCCAAGGAGGGGTCGCTATGAGTTGGGGCCGACTCGACGGCACATAACAACAACAACAACAACATGAGCACATATGTTGACAAAGTAGAAGGCTGAGGTAGAGGAGAAATATGGAGGGAAGCTAATGAAGGACATACAGTCCTCACTGTAGCACATGAAATACATATGAATTATGTTCCAAACCAAAAACTAAACTCACTGCCATCAAGTCAATTCTGACTCACAGTGATCCCCTTTGGGTTTCTGAGGTGGTAAATCTTTATGGAAGTAGATTGCCCAGTCTTCCTTCCATGGAGTGACTGGTGGGTTTGAACTTCCAGCCTTCTGGTTAGCAGTCAAATGCCTTAGGCACTATGGCACCAGAGCTCCTTATGCATGTTGTTGTTGTTATGTGTCATTGAGCCGAACCCGATTCATAGCAACCCCTCCTTGAGTTTCCGAGGCAGTATCACTACGGAAGTGGATTTCCCAACCTTCCTTCCAAGGAGTGGCTGGTGGGTTTGAACCACCCACTTTCTGGTTAGCAGTCAAATGTCTTAGGTACTATGCTACCAGAGCGCACCTCTTTAAAGATCTCAAGGGGGAAAAAAAATAGACTCCAGGGACCAATGCTCCTTTTTTTGCAGTCTGATATACTTGATATGGTCCTTGGTCTTAGGGAGGCTGTAAGGATAGAGAGGTTAATCTGGGAGAAGAAACTGGTGATTACAAAATGTAAAGAAAAGAATCAAGTTCAATTCAACTACTAGGGTCACAGTGACTGAGATCCAGGTGTACGTGAAAGGTGCACTTTTCCTCAAGCTTTATCAAAATTGCCTGCCTCTCCCCCCCCCCCCTTTCCTGGAAACAACACTGGAGTTGTCAATGGAGTTCTTAGTTGGAAGCTGTCCAATCACCATCCAGTCATTAGGAGATAAAAAAATATTGATCATTATTTGTCTGATGTTTGTTGGAAGCAGCATGTTTCTGCTAATATCTTTATCCACTTCTAAGGCTGTCAACCTATTGACTTTTTTTTTCTTTTAACCAGTTGATTGGACTGTGAGATGCAGAAGAAAAAATTTTTAACCATATGATGGAAAAGTTGATCAAGAAACATCTGTAGAAGGGCCTAGAAAACTTGGGATAATTCTTTTAGGGCCTAGTGAAGGGGGCAAGGTAGGGGAGGGAGATCAATCTTTTCTGTTTATCTTATGATCTCTTTACTTGATAAAAACTCATAATACAAAGAAAGTCAGAACAAAGAAGCAAGGTTCAGAGAATGATCTGGAGTGACTGCAGTACCTCACTAAAAGAAACCAAAAACAAAATCCATCACCATCAAATTGACTCCAACTCATAGTGACTCTATAGTACAGAGTAGACCTGCCCCATAGGGTTTCCAAGGCTTTATGGGAGCAAATTGTCACATCTTTCTCCCATGGGGAGGCTGGTGGGTTTCTCCCAGTTAGCAGCTGAACACTTAACCATTGCACTACCTGGGCTCTTGTGCCTCTCTCTCTAGCCTTGGTTTTTACATCTGGACAGAGTGAATTGGCACTAGACATTGCCTTATGCTCTGAGGTGTGGTAACAAGAAGACAGAGGATGGTTTGTCTGCAAAAGTCACTGGAATCTCTGGGGTCTGTGAAGCACAGCTTAGATCAACCTTGGTCTCTGGTTATCTGCAGCAAGTTCAGTGCTGTAGCCAACTGCAGGGAGTTCTTACATGAGCAAGTGCCACAGTACCTTTCTGTAGGCATACTCTGCCTGGAAACATACAGAATTCTGGCAGAAGCAAAGATAAAGGCAGATGGGATGCTTTTTTTTTTTTTTTTTAAATTAATGTCATCAAAGAGTGGAAAGGAGCCTCAAGAAGAAAAAGATTTCTCAGTGGGAAATCTATCAACAAAATATTCAACAGACATTGACTAAGGTGTCTTCAGCCCAGGTCTGTGCAGGAAGAGGAGGGATACTGATTATAGAATTTTTAGTTTCAGGAAGCTCAGCTCCTATACTGATAATGCAGGTACCTGGATAGAACTGAGTGTCAGGGGCAAGAGAGGTCATGCAGGGTTTCCTAGAGGAGGTGGGCTTTGCTCTGATCATTAGAGAAGTAATAGAGCTCAAAAAGATAGAGGAAAGGAAAGGGATGTTTAAAGGGCATGGGAGGGCAGGTCTGCTTAGTGCAGAAAGTATCATTTCTGGTGACAACAGGTGATTCTTCTTGGTGAATGCTGGTGACACTGTGCCTTTTTTTTTTTTTTTAAACAGTTTTATTAGGGTATAATTGAGATACACATATATGCAAATATTTAAAATATATAATTTGAAAAGGTTTAACTTAAGTATGTTGTTGTTACGTGCCATGGAGTCATCTTCCACTCATAGCTACCCTATGTAGAATAAAACATTGCCTGGTCATGTGCCATCCTCCCAATCCATCATTGTAGCCACTATGTCAACTGACATCATTGAAGATCATTCCCTTCTTTGCTGACCTTCTTTACTTTAGCAAGCGTGATATTCTTTTCCAAGGAAAGGTCCTTTCTGACAACATGACCAAAATAGGTGAGACAAATTCTGGCCATTCTTGTTTCCAAGGAGCATTCTTGTTGTACTTCTTCCAGGACAGATTTGTTTGCTTTTCTTGCAGTCCATGGTATTTTTTGTATTCTTCACCAACACCATAATTCAAAGGTATAAATCCTCTTCAGTCTTCCTTGTTCATTGTCTAGTTTTCACATTTACATGAGGTGATTGAAAATACCATGGCTTGGGTTAGGTGTACCTTAGTATTCAAAGTGATATCTTTGTTCTTCAACACATTAAAGAGGTCTTTTGCAGCAGATTTTCCCAGTGAAATATGATGTCTCATTTCCTGACTGCTGCTTCCATAGGTGTTGATTGTGGTTCCAAGTAAAATGAAATTCACGACAACTTCAATCTTTTCTCCACTTATCATAATATTGCTGATTGGTCCAGTTTTGAGGATTTTCGTTTTCCCACATTGAGGTGTAATCCATACTAAAGTCTGTTGCCCTTGATCTCTATCAGTAAGTGCTTCAAGTCATCTTCACTTTCAGCCAGCAAAGTTGTGTCATCTGCATATCTCATGTTGCTAATAGTTCTTCCTTCAATCCTGATACCAAATTCTTCTTCACATGGTCCAGCTTCACAGATTATTTGCTCAGCATACAGATTGAATACATGTGGCAAAAGGGTACAACCCTGATGTACGACCTTCCTGATTTCTGTATTGCCTTGTTCTGTTCAAACAACAGCCTGTACTTAAATATAGACCCATTAAATTACCACCATAATTGAGAAAGTAAACTATCACTCCCCAAAATTGCTTAGAGCCTGTCATGAATTGAATTATGTTCCCTTAAAATATGTGTCAATTTGGCTGGGCCATGAATCATAGAGATTTGGCAGTTATGTGATGATATAATGTGGCAGTTATGTAAGGATTCCTCATGATGTGATCTGATGTGATAAACTGATCAGTTGTAAAAGGAAAAGTGTGGGATGCATTGCCCTTAATCCTGTCACAGCCCTAATCTGATATAAAGGGTTTGCCTGAGGTGTGGTCTACAACACATTTTATCTTACAAGAAATGAGCAGAGAGAGAGAGATGTACTCCCACCAAAAAAGAAGAGCCTGGAGTGGAGTACATCCTCTGGGCTTGAGGTTCCTGTGTTGGGAAGCTCCTAGAACCAGGAGACACAAAGACAGAAAGCCTTCCCTTAGAGCCAGCATACTGAATTCAGACTTCTAGCCTCCTAAACTGTGAGAGAATAAATTTGTTTGCTAAAGCCATCTACTTGTGGTATTTCTCTTATAGCAGTACTGTTGTTGTTAGGTGCTGTCAAGTTATCTCCAACTCATAGCAGCCCCATTGACAACAGAACAAAACACTGCCTGGTCTTGTGCCAGCCTCAAAATCCTTGCCATACTTGAGACCATCATTGCAGCCACTATGTCAACCCATCTCGTTGAAGTCCTTCCCCTTTTTCACTGACCGTCCACCTTACCAAGCATGAGAGACTTCTCTGGGAACGGTTCCTTCTGACAACATGACCAAAGTAGGTGAGACAAAGTCTGGTCATTCTTGCTTCCAAGGAGCATTCTGGCTGCACTTCTTCCAGGACAGATTTGTTCATTCTTTTGCCAGTCCACTGCACTTTCAGTACTCTTTATCAGCACCACAACTCAAAAGCATCAACTCTTCTTTGGTCTTCCTTATTCATTGTCCAGCTCTCACATGCTTATGAGAAAATTGAAAATACCATGGCTTGGGTTAGGCACACCTTAGTCTTCAATGAGATATCTTTGCCCTTCAGCACTTTACAGATGTCTTTTGCAGTAGAATTGCCCAGTGTAATACTTCACCTGATGTCCTGGCTGCTGCTTCCATTGGTGCTGATTGTGGAACCAAGTAATATGAAATCATAGCAGCACTAGATAACTGAAACAGAGCCTATTTGTAAACCTTCCATGCCAACCCTTACTTTCCTTCCTCCTTTCCCCATTCCCAAGTAATCAATGATCCTCTTTTTGTTACTGTAGTTTGCGTGTTTGAAAAGTTTGTATAAATGGAATATGGCAATATGTACTCTTTTGACTAGCTTCTTTTATAAGACATAATTATTTTGAGATTCATCCATGTTTTTGTAAGTATTAATAAATAGTTCCTTCCTTTTTATTGTTAAGCAGTATTCCATTGTATAGATATATCCCAATTTGTTTATCTATTCAGCAGTTGATGAACATTTGGGTTATTTCCAGTTTTTGTTTCTTACAAATAATACTGTTATGAACATTTGTGGACAAGTCTGTATGTACATATGATAATATTTAAATATCCTATGAAAACTCACTGCCGTTGAGTTGGTTCTGAGTCATAACCACCCCTCCGTGGGTTTCTGAGGTGTTATCTCTACAGAATTAAGTTGTCCAGTCTTCCTTCTGAGGAGTGGCTGGTAGGTTTGAACTGCTAGCCTTCTGGTTAGAAGTCAAGTGCCTTAGACACTATGCCACCAGAGCTCCTTATCCTTCCTAATTTTCTTTGTACTTGCTCTACAAACTTTCTTTGTAATTGCTGGGAGATGAGTGTTGAAATCTCTGACTATAATTGTGAATTTGCCTATTTATTTTTGAGGTTTTATCAATTATTGCTTCATGTATTTTGAAGCTCTATTGTAAGCTGCCTTAACATTGAGCATTGTCATGTTACTCTGATGAATTGACTCCTTTATCATTATGACACGACCTCTTTTATCCCTGATAATATTCTCTTCTTTGAATTCTACTTTGTCTGATATGAATATACCTTGTCCAGCATTATTTTGATTAATGTTAACATGGATCTTTTTCTCCATCTTTTTATATTTAATGTATTTATGTCTTTATATTTAAACTATTTTCTTGTAGGCAGCATAAGGTTGGTTTATCTTTTATAATCCTATCTAAAATGTCTGCTTTATTATTATTACTTTAAAAAAGTAAAATAAACAACTTTCAATTCACATGAAGTTGTAAGAAATAATACAGAGAAATCTTGAATTTTCAAATCCTTTCAGTAATGTGTTACAATATCACAACCAGGATATTGACATTGGTACAATCCATAAATCTTACTCATATTTTCCATCTTACATTTTCAGTTATTTGTGTGTGCATGTGTGTATTTGGATCTAAGCAATTTTATCACATGTGTGGGTTCAGTTTATGTATTTACTACTGCAGTCAAGATAAAGAAGGGCTCCATCAACATAAAGATTCTTTGTGTTTCCCCTTCCCCTTCCACCCCACCAATCTATTTATTTTTCTTTTCTATACTGCTGTCATTTCAGAAATGTCATATAAATGAAATCACACAGTTTGTGAACTTTTACACTTAAGTGTTTTCACTCAGCATAATTTCCTGGAGATTCTTCCAAGTTGTTGCAATTATTAATTGTTTATTCCTGTAAATTGCTGACTAGTATTCCATGTTACAGTATATCACAGCTTGTTTAACCATTCATCCACGGAAGGATATTTGTGTTGTTTTCAGTTTTTGGTTTAAGAAGAGAACTTCTATGAACATTTGTGTAAAGGTTCTGGTGGACATAAATTTCCACTTTTTTTCCAGAATAAAGGTCCCAGTGTGCAAATGCTGGGTCATATAGTAAGTACATGATTAGTGTTATAAGACATTATCAAGCTGTTTTCTAGAGTGCCTATAACATTTTACAAACCCACTAGCAATGTGTGATAGATTCAGGTTCTCTTCATCCTTGCCAGAATTTGGTATTATCACTATTTTTTATCTTAGCCATTCTGACAGATATAAGGGATGTTTCATTATGGTTTAATCTCCATTTCCTATGATTAATGAATTTAAATATACCTTCATGTGCATTCTTTCAGTTGACACTGTTTTGTTCATTTTTTGTTGGATTTTTTTTTCCTGTTGAGTTTTGTGAGTTCTTTATATATTCGAAGTGAGAATCTAGGAAAATTGGAAGTTGTCAAAAATGAAATGGAACACATAAATATTGATACCTTACACATTAATTAGCTGAAATGGACCAGTTTGGGCAATTTTGAATCAGACAACCATATGATCTACTATGCTGGGAATGACAAATTGAAGAGGAATGGTGTGGCATTCATTGTCACAAAGAATGTTTCAAGATCTGAGGTACAATGCTGTCAGTGATATATATCCATACACCTACAAGGAAAGCCAGTAAATACTACTAATATTAAAATTTACTCACCAACCACCAAAGCCAATGATGAAGAAATTGAAGATTTTTACCAATTTCTGGAGTCTGAAATTGACCAGATATACAACCAAGATGTGCTGGTTAACACTGGTGATTGGAATGCAGAAGTTTGAAGCAAAGAAGAATCACCAGTAGTTGGAATATTTAGCCTTGGAGATAGAAATAATGCTGGAGATCACATGATAGAATTTTTCAAGAACAATGACTTATTTATTCATTGCAAATACTTTTTTTCAACAACACAAATAGCAGCTATACACGTGGACTTTGCTAGATGGGGTACATAGGAATCAAACTGACTACATCTGTGGCAAGAAGTGATGGAAAAGCTCAATATCTTCAGCCAAAACAAGGCCAAGAGCTAATTGTGGAACAGACCATCAACTGTTCATATGCAAGTTCAAGTTGAATCTGAAGGCAATTAAAACAACTCCATGAGAGCCAAAATATGACCTTGATAATATCCCTCCTGAATTTAGAGACTACCTAAAGAACACATTTGATGCATTGAACACCAATGACTGAAAACCAGAAGAATGGTGGGATGACATCAAGAACATCATCCATGAAGAGAGCAAAAAGTCATTAAAAAGACAGGAAAGAAAGAAAAGATCAAAATTGAGGTCAGAAGAGATTCTGAAACTTACCTTTGAATGAAGAGTAGCTAAAGCAAATGGAAGAAATGACAAGATAAAAGAGCTGAACAGAAGATTTCAAAGAGCAGTTTGGGAAGACAGAGTCAATTATTATAATGAAATGTGCAAATATATGGAGTTGGAAAGCCAAAAGTGAAGAACACACTCAGCATTTCTCAAGCTGAAAGAACTGAAGAGAAAATTTAAGCCTTGAGTTGCAATATTGAAAGATTCTGTGGACAATATATTGAATGATGCAGGAAATATCAAAAGAAGATGGAAAGAATACACAAAGTCACTGTACCAAAAAGAATTGGTCAATGTTCATACATTTCAGGAGGTGGCATATGATCAAGAACCAATGGTATTGAAGGAAGACGTCAAAGCTGCACTGAAGGAAGTGGTGAAAAACAAGGCTCCAGGAATTGATGGAATACCCATTGAGAAGTTTCAACAAATGGATGCTGCGCTAGGGGCACTCACTCAGCTATGCCAAGAGATTTGGAAGACAGCTACCTGGCCAACTGACTGGAAGAGATCCATATTTGTACCCATTCCAAACAAAGTGATTCCACAGAATGTGGAAATTATCAAGCAATATCATTAATATCACATGCAGGTAAAATCTTGAAGATAATCCAGAAATGGTTACAGCAGTATATTGACAGTGAACCTCCAGAAATGGAAGCTGCATTCAGTAGAGGACGTGGAACATAATATATCATTGCTGATGTCAGATGGACTTTGGCTGAAAGCAAAGACGACCAGAAAAGTGTTTACTTGTGTTTGTTTTATTGACTATGACAAAGCATTTGATTGTGTGGATCATAACAAATTATGGATAACATTGAGAAGAATGAGAATTCCAGAATACTTAATTATCCTCATGAGGAACTTGTACATAGCCCAGGCAGCTCTCATTCAAACAGAACAAGGGGACACTGCATCATTTAAAATCAAGAAGGGAGTGTGTCAGGGTTGTATCCTTTCACCATACTTATTTAATCTGTATGGTGAACAAATAATCTGAGAACCTAGACTATGTGAAGAAGAACATGGTATTGGGATTGAAGGAAGAATCATTAACAACCTGCAATATGCAGATGACACAATTTTGCTTGCTGAAAGAGAGGATGATTTGAAACACTGACTGAAAATTGAAGAATACATTCAGTGATATGCATTACATCTCAATACAAAGAAAACAAAAATCCTCACAATGGGACCAATGTGCAGCATCATGACAGGTGGAAAAAAGATTGAAGTTGTCAACAACTTCATATTACTTGGTTCTATAATAAGCACCAATGGAAGCAGCAGTCAAGATATCAGGCATTGTATAGCATCGGGCAAATCTGCTGCAAAGGACCTCTTTCAAGTGCTGAAGAGCAAAGATGTTTCCTTGAAGACTAAGGTGAGCTTGACACAAGCCATTGTATTTCAATTGTCTCATATGCGTACCTGAAGATATTCTTCTATTCTTTCTGGAGAGTTTTATAGTTTTACACTTAAGTTTGTGGTTCATTTGAATTTAATTTTGGTATAAAATAGGTTTTAGGTTTAGGTTAATGTTTATTTTTTGTCTGCAGATGTCTAATTGCTCCAGCTTACTGCCTTGAGAGAGTCTTTCTCAGTTGTTCCTTCTCTCTCAGGGGTCACTCTCCTTTATTGTCTGATGTACTATATCTTGAAAATTATTGTTTTATATATATATGTGTGTGTGTGTGTGTGTGTGTATCTATATATGTGTGTGTGTGTATGTATATATATATATATATATATATATATTTTTTTTTTCCTTGCTTGTTTCAGGTAGGGTGAAAAAATCTGGTTCCTTAATTCCATCTTGGGTAAAAGCAATGATTGCACACTTCCGTTTTGATGTGAATTCTATAGACTTCACACCAGAAGCAATGTGCCAATCTTCTCAAGAGAGACCACTGTGACCTGAGAGAATGAAAGCATCAAGCTATCTGCCATGTGTTAGGTCTTTTTCTTCAGCCAGATACAGCTCATGTGCTGGAACCTCACACCATGGCAGATGTTGGTGTATGATGGTGAAATGTACTCTCTAGAAAAAGGAAGTGATATGGGGAAAGGAATCATGTTCCATGTGTGTTTAGTTTTTTACATTTACACTGCTTTATAAATGAGAATGGAGGGCCTGGGTGTTGCAAATGGTTAACAGTGCTCACTGCTTACTGAAAGGTTGGAGATTAGAGTCTACCTAGAAGGTCCTCAAAGGAGAAGCTTGGTGATCCACTCCCAAAATATCAGCCATTTTGCAATTCCTATGGAGCATAGTTCTACTCTGATATACATCAACTTGATGGCAACTGGTTAACAGTGGTGAATGAGATTATCCAGGTCTTTGAAATCCTGCATTTCACATTTATCAAGTAAACAATTCTATATCAAAGGCAAAGAGAATTGGTGAAAAGAGAGGGAATTCAATGCTTAATGAATCATGCAGTCTTTAACTCTGGGGGAACCTTCAGAATAGCTTCCTACTTAAGAAAGTACAACACTATTATCCTCATTTTACAAGTTTTGCCAGTTCTGAGTGGCTAAGGGACTTATCTGTTGTTGTTATTTGCCGTCGAGTCGGCCCCGACTCATAGCGACCCCTCCTTGGGTTTCCGAGGCAGTATCACTACGGAAGTAGGATTGCCCAACCTTCCTTCCAAGAAGTGGCTGGTGGGTTTGAACTACCAGCCTTCTGGTTAGCAGTCAAGTGCCTTAGGCACTATGCTACCAGAGCTCCTAAGGGACTTATCTAGGGTCCTGAAAAAGTGTGTAACGGAAGCAGAACTTTTGCTTTCACTCCAAGCCTACCTGATTCCTGCTTTTGCAGGATCTTGTCTTCGATATTTTCTCCTCTTACTCCCTTTATTGTCTCTGCGGTGATTTCCCTCCCCTCCCCCCAGCTCTGCCTGCCTCCTGAATGGAAAATCCTCCCTCTGAAAATCCTTTGGGCAGGCTTTAGAGCCACACAATTAACAATTTCCCTCTTCATTTTCAGTCCCCTTGTGGTCCTGGTCTCTGAGGGTGGATAGATGGCTGTATCATAACACTCCTTCTACATCATTTGTCACACCCTGGCACTGAGACAACAGCCTCTCTGTTTCTAGAAGGCCAGGAGCTAGAATGTCAGGCGGGGAAAATAAATAACTTTTTACCCTCGGGATATAGCTCCTTCTTTGGAGAGCTGCGGGCCACTGAAAGCTAGTGTGAGGCTGTTGAGCTGTTGAAGCATGGAACATTTGTACCAGCCTGGAATATGACTGTAAAGGCTTTATTTGACCGTGCCTGGTCCTTAAAATTGATTTGGAAAAATGACTTAGAAGCTTGGCTGACAACAAGGCTTGTCCTCTTCCCCAAAGCAATAAGGCACAACACTCTAGAATCTTTCAGCATGGTGCTGTCTGCTAACAGGGAATTATCTATAGCCAAGAGCAACTGTAATTAACAGGGCAAAGGATTTTGTGTGGAGAATAATAATAACAACAATATTAGCACCAAACACTCGAACAGAGATTGCCATGAGCCAGTTTTTGTTCTAAATACTATAGGTATATTAATTTACTGAATTCACACAATAACCCTTTGATGTAGGTGCAGTAATTATCTCTGTGTTACAGATGTTAGAGGTTAAGTGACTTACTCCAGGTCTAAAAGACCTAGTTAGCAAGTGGTGGAATCAGGATTTAAACCCTGGTAATCTGACTCCAGAATCTGTGGTTTTAATCTGTATGCCGTACCGTCCCT
>NW_006921645.1:9178476-9209217 GCF_000298275.1 Orycteropus afer afer | reverse complement strand
ATATATATAATTATATACATAATAAAAATATAAAAATTCTTTCTCTTCATCAAATCACAACATGGGGGTAGGTGAAGCTTTAGGGAAAGATAGGTGGACCTCAGTGTCCAGAGTAAAGGGAAGAAATCTGCTGTTCCACAGAATGAAATGGATGTTTAATAGTTGGCATAAACTTGGTCCTGCTGGAATTTCTGTGGGCTTCTCTACTTTTCCAAGCCTCCCTTGATTTAGGTTCACTATGTGACTATGTATAGCCATTGAAAAGTGAGTAGAAGAACTATATGTCATCTCTGGGGCAAGGTCCTTTCCCATGCTCCATCCCCCCTCATCTGCTAGCTCATTGATAAATCTTGAAAAGCAGCCTAGAAGCCATAATAAGGCTTCTTGTTATGTGTCACCTGAGCCACAGAGGAGAGTGGCCTAGACTCTGAATCATTGTTTAGAGAAGAGTTGCCCAAGAGAGTTACCAACCCACAAAGAACATGGAGTGAGTAAGAAATAAACTTATATTGTATTTAGCCACTGAAATTTCAGGGTTTATTTGTTACTGCATAAAAGATAAACCTGCTTAGATTAAGACAATAGGATAGAATGTTCCATCCACCATATGGGAATAATACAAATATGACCTGCTGAAAGGCCTTTTCCCTTGGGAGGGCCAGAGTTCTTCCGACCTTACAAAGAGATATATTGCATGAACAGCTAGAGAAGAGCCATTTTATGTTAGTTGTTGTTCAGTCCTTTTTCAGCTTTTTGTAGACTCCACAGGAGTACAAGAGAACTACAAGGTGAGGTGAAGGAGTGGTCTTAGTTTCCTAATAAATAAAATGAGAGAGTAGTATTGTGTGGTCTCTAAGGGTTTTTGAACCTCTATAAGTCTGATTTGTAGTCATGAGTAACAATTTTAAATAAGAATTTTGTTTCTTAGAATTTCAGCATATACCCAAAGTCTGAGAAAAAAATATGCCAAATATCCTCACATTTTATAGTGATACATTAAAATATTCACAAGGTACTTGAAAAAGAGGTGACCTCAAGCTGTTCTGCCAACATCAGCTCATCACTCACCTCCAGGGTATGAAGGAAAAGAGGTAGAAGAGAGAAGGGCAGGATTAAGGACTCCTTTGGGGAAAGTTGTCCATGAAAGTTACTTCCATCCCTAAAACATATAGAAAGAAGAAATAGAGGTTTCCCTTTCTAATCAAGAGAATTACCCATGTAGTTTTACATGTGTTCACTGGATTTGATAAACACAGATACCACAATCTGTTAGTCAGCTGGAATTGGGAGGCAACAGAGAAAAATGAAACACAGCTATCCTGGGAGTGGTCTGCCCTTCCAAGGTGTAATATGTGTTTCTTGTGAAGTAGAGGAAATTCCAGGGAAGAGAACTGTACTACCTTGATCTGCTGTCCAATAGGACTTCCAGAAGATGTGAGGTGACTCCAAGAGAAGGGTCTATTGCAAGACACCAGTGGTTCAGGAAGCGCTGTGGTCTACAGACAGCATTGCTTTTGCAAGGGAATGTAGAATTTGGGTCAGCACACAAGCACCCCAGAAGGGAAAGTTAGCTTTGAGCATTCTCTATATCCAGAAAGCACAAATAACTATGCCATTCCAGGAGGACCTTTTCTGCCTCTTTCATCCACTCCTTCACCCCCTGTACTTACCCTACATTGGGCCAGAAATCAGGGCTTGGAGTTGGGAGGAGGAAGAAAAAAGAAATAATTAAGGAGCTGACTTTGCCCTTTTCCCTTCAGGCTTCCAAGACTGCTGAGGGCCTGACTAGTGAAGTAGTAAATTGGATGAGATTTTTAGAATTTTAATATTACATAGGACTGGACTTTTAAATGACCCTGAGAAAAGATTTTTTTTTTTTTTTTTTTTAATCTGAAAGTGAACAAAAAATGCTATGGGAGTTGTTGGGTATTTCATTTAGGGGCAAGGGGAAATTATTCCACAGAACAGGTTAAAATGGACAACTGCGACAAAGAATTCAGTTCTTGCTGATTGTAACCTTACTGAGTCTAGCTCATTAAGTTAATCAGTTACATGCAGTTAGTGTCTCACTTTCCAAAATATATCTATATATTATCTACTTGATACTTACCTATCTGTTCCCCTGGTTGCACACATGTGATTTATATATAACCTACTTGCACTCAAATATTATTCATGCATTATGTACTTTGCCAAGCTTCAAATATAAGCATTGTCACCTGGACACTAGCTCCTTGGAGCCTCTGATGCTTACTGCTCAATTGCTGTAATGTATGGAGACTCCTGCCCATCAAGGTAGCATAGTGCCTAAGGCACTTGACTGCTAACCAGAAAGGTGGCGGTTCAAACCCACCAGCCACTCCTCAAAAGGAAAGTTGGGCAATCTACTTCTGTAGTGATACCACCTCGGAAACCCAAGGAGGGGTAGCTTTGAGTCATCTCCATGGCACATACAACAACAACAACACTTGCCCATCAAGAGATAAAGGAGACACCTTAGTAGATTTACTCCTAAAACCTGTCCCATGTCACTTCCCTGAATGTCTACAGGAGGGAGAATGTTTTGCACCCAGTCAGTCAGAATTAGTTCAGGACAAAGGAATACTATTGTACTTAGAGACCTTTCCCTCATGCTCATCTCACTTGCCCCTATCGTGGCCATCTTGTTTCTGTGCAGCAATGCCAGTTTTCCCATGGTTCCCCAGATAAACCTACATTCACTCACTACTGAGGCTTCACTCAAGATGATCTTTTTGGTTTAACTGCATTTCCTCTACATCCAAAGTCTTGAATTTTTCCCAAGTCATATCAAATTCTGGATCCTCCTAGAAGATTTTCCCAATGCATCACATGAGAGTTAATTTTGTGCTTAGCCTTACTGTGCATTGCTTATGTCTCTGTGTATCCATGGTCATAGGCTACCTGGGATCATATAATTTGTGATGATTCTGACTCCTTTACTAGTTTATAACACCTTAGAATATAGGGATATGGCTTCATTCACTTCTGTATCATCCCTGGAGCCCTATGAGTGTCCACCTGTGTATTTAGTTAAATGAACTAAATCATCAGTTATCACTTGTGGGTGAAATGCAATGGATATGTGATCTAGCATGTCAAAAAAAAAATATCAAAAAAGTGGGGCTTAAACCCCAGCAAATGTTAAACTCTACTGGAGGGTTTAATGACCTTTGGGAGACTAGAAAATCTGTTGTTGTTATGTGCCGTCGAGTCAAACCCGACTCATAGCGACCCCTCCTTGGGTTTCCAAGGCAGTATCACTACGGAAGTAGGATTGCCCAACCTTCCTTCCGAGGAGTGGCTGGTGGGTTTGAACCGCCAGCCATCTGGTTAGCCAGCAAGTGTCTTAGCCACTATGCTACCAGAGCTCTAGTGTTCCATTATTTTAATCCATAGCTGAGTTGTGAACTTAGAGTAGAAAGTATGTGCATCCTGATTGGAAAAACAGTGGAGAAGCTGGTGAACTGGTTCCTATCTTACATAACCACTGTTTTGAGGAAATAGATTGGTTGAGGAAATAGAGCCAGGTTGAGAAAGTTGGTCTAGGTATTCATAATTATAGGTTGGTGAGGGTCCTCAAAATCATTGAAGAGAGACTCTTAGTACCCAATTGGTAGAGAGTCGTGAGATTTTAAGTCAAACACACTAATATGACAGTTTAGGAGTGAGTCAGGGAATGGTTTTAGGCAAAGTGATATTTAAATCAGTAAAAACTAGTTGCTGTTGGGTTGATTCCAACTCATGGCAACCTTATGTGTATCAGGAGAGAACTGTGCTCCACAGGGTTTTCAGTGGTTGATTTTTCAGAAGTAGATTTCCAGGTCTCTTCTGAGGTGCCACTCAGTGCACTTGAACCACCATTTCAGTTAACAGCTGAGTGCATTAACATTTTGAACCACCCAGGGACTCCAAGGTGATATTTAGGATGACCTTATGTGTCAAGGATGATACTTTCCCATTTTACTAGGGGTACGGGATAGGGGGTAGGAATAAAAGGTGAATATACAAAGGAGGTAATAGGAATGAAGACAACAACATCTGTAGTTAATTTTGCACCAAGTTGTATCTGTCATTCTGACTGGCGGTGGGTGAGTGTCTGGCTATTTTCCAGGGTACCTGGCTTCAGCTTTAACAGGGTCAAGCTCTGCTATTTTGCTTGCTGGCTGCTCCTGATCATTTTTCTCTTCTGCCTTTAATTTTTCCCCCAGACCTTTTGTTACCCAATGATTTTTGATTAATTTATTTACCATCGTTGGGTGATTGATGTTATTTGGTGCTGGTACTTTGTAACTTTCCAATTCTTCTAGTTGTCAATGTGACAGCCCCTTGATGATTAATTAGACCCTGTCCCTTGCTCTTTTCTTTCTTCCTGTGCACCAAGGCTCTTGGTTTTCAGCAAATATAAATATTTCTAAATGCAGATTTAATGACTGAGAACACCTAACAAAATCCAGAAACATCTATGATGCTTTCTTTCTCCTTCACTTTTCCACTGAAATTTAATACACTACTTTTTTTTTTTTTTTTTCCCAATCTTCTTGCTCTGTTCTAGAGTTTGGGAATATTCTTCCATTTGGGGAATTCTTCAAGCTATTTACCTGTTCTCCTGGTGCATCTTTCCATGAATGGTTTTCCTTTCTCACTTTCTCATGTTTAGTCCAACTCCTTAGTTTAGGTGAACCCACTGCCCTCTACATAATGCATAAGGTCAGGAGGTAGTAAAAAAATGGAACTGGTGCTTGTTAAGCCCCTATTATTTGTCTCATATTATGAGAATCACTTTTCTATTAGGTTCATGAAATATTTATTGAACAATTATTATGTGTTAGAAAACTCTAAGAATATCCATCCAAATTAGTCATTTTTAATGTCTATTTTATAGGCAAGGAAGCTAAAGCTCTTGGAGTATAATCAATTTATTTTAAGTCACATGGATAGGAAATGACAGAACAGGGATTGAATGCAGTATTACTGATTTACCAATTTGCTTTGTTTTCCATGACGCTATTCTGAAGCTGACCAAGGTGGATCAAGGAGGTACTAGAAGCTCATATTTTAGAAGAACCAAAATGTTCTCTAGACAGTTGGTTCTCAAACTTAGGCCACTAGACCCATGTTTGAACAGCCACATAAAAATCTATTGGAATGTTTCTTAAAATGCTGATCCCTGGGGATTCTGTATTTTTAACACTTTGCCGAGGTTGTTCTGATTCTCAGATAAGTTCGTGAATTGGTGTTACAAGTCAAAAAATAGTCATTTAGGACTTCTTTAGACATCTTCATTGAAAGCTGACCACGGAGATTGTAGGATGGAGAGAACTACCCATGCAGTAACTCCCATTGGTGTGTAGCCCTTAGTATTGTTGGAATATTCTTCCTCACATTGAGCTGCCATCAATTTCTCCATAACTAAAGTCTTTGATCCTTGTAATATAGGTAATAGGTACTATGCATTCAAACTGTGGTGTTGGCAAATGCTATGCATTGAATTCTGCCCCTCTGAAATTTGCATGTTACAAATCCTAGCCTCTATGCTTGTGGTTATAATCCCATATGGGAATGGGTTGTCTTTATTATGTTAATGAGACAGGATTACTGTAGGACATATCTTGAGTCAATCTCTTTTGAGATATAAAAAAGATTAAACAAGTAAGACAGAGAAATAGAGATGGGGTAAGTAGATGCCAAGACACATGGAAAGCTCCAGGGAACCGGGAAACAGAAGCTGAAGAGACAAGGATCTTCCTTCAGAGCTGACAGAGATAGAAAGCCTTCTCCTCAAGATAGCACTCTGAATTTATACTGCTAGCCTCCTAAAGTACAAGAAAATACATTTATGTTTGTTAAAGTTATCCACTTGTGGTTTTCTGTTATAGCAGTGCTAGATTACTAAAATAGATTTTGGTACAAAGAAGGGGGTGCTGCTCTAACATTGCGGTGTAGTAAATTACTTAGTGTGGCTTTTCTACCCATAAGTCTTTGTAAACTCCAAGGTGGGATTTTCTATGAGCAACTGAGGAGCTATCCACCTGGGTTATTTCTGTTGGGCGTGGCACAATACAATGTTCTGGGAGGTTCCCACCCTCTCTCACGTGCTTAGAGTTCTGATGCTGTGATTGGCTAGTTTGACCACCCTTCCGGGCTCAAAAGGAGGCCTCCTGGAGGCAGAACTCTCTCTTACTGCTGGTGGAGGAAGAGGTGCTGCTGAAAGAGACGCGCCCCTGAAAGAGACACGTGCTGCTGGGAAAGAGACGCGAGAGACACGCATTGCTGAGTGAGACACCGAGGGACCAGCACTGCTGGGAAAAAGACTGTGAGAGACTGTTGGCTGAGGGACGTTGGGCTGGGAGAGAGACTGAGCGTTCTTCCTGAACTTGAGTTGTAGCCTGGTGCTTCCCTAATAAACCCCATAATCTGTGAGTTCTGTGTGGCCACTGCAGTGAATTATTGAACCCAGGAGAGAGGTGGTGGGTGCTTTGGGAGGAACGGTTGGAGAAAGGGCTGGAGGGAGGCAGCATGTCTGGCCTTGCAGTAATAGGCCTTGGGTTACTGCTGGTAATCCTGCCTTCCCCTTGTAGGGTTAGAGGAGGTCAGAACATGTGGCCTCCTTGCCGTTTTTGCAAACATATACTTAAAAATATGTAAATGGTTTTGGAATTCAGTAATGAGTAGAGGCTGGAAGGGTTTCAAGGTGACTAATAGTAAAAGCCTGGATTGCCTTGAAGAGACTGTTGGTAAAATTATGGACATGAATGGCAACTCTGGTGAAGGCACATAAGGAAGTGAGTAATGCTATAGAGAAAGTCTTTATCATCTTAGAAACTACATATGGCATCAGCAAAAGAATGTTACTAGAAATGTGCACATTAAAAGTGCTTCTGGTGAGGCTTTAAAAGAAAATGATGAACGTGTCATTGGACAATGGAGGAAAGGTGATGCTTTTTATGCAGGAGCGAAGAACATATCTGAATAATGTTAAAATATTTGGTGGAATATAGATCTTGTAAGTGATGAAGTTGGATACTTGGCTAAGAAGATTTCTAGGCAACATCTTAAAGGGACCATGTGATTTCTCCTTGGGGTTTATAACAAAATGTGAGAAGAAAGAGATGGATTTGAAAACAAACTGTGCAAAATGAAAAAAAAAAAAGTTAAAGATTCAAAAAATTATTTTGTACAATCTAAGAATACATGTCCTAGAATGTTCAACAAGAACATGGCTAAGCAGTCTTGTATTATTAAAGAGATTAAGCCTGTGATTGATGGATCTAACCAACTATAACAGCAGAAACCCCTCAACTTAGACTAAAGGGAACAGAGAAAGAAACAAGGGAAAGAATACTCTCTGCCTCTTGGAAATATACAGGCAGGAAATAGGCCAAAGGGGCTACATTTATCGTCCTCCAAGAAAAGAAAAGGACCATCCCTGGAGTAGCTCAGAGATCAGCAGAACTGTTGGAAGGAGCATGGGAAGCAAGGCCTTCTTGATTTGAGTGTGGGGCCATAGTCTCTTGGATCAGTCACAAGTACCTAAGTTTCAAAGAGCTGAATCTTTGCCAACTTGGTTCCAGAGTGTGGGACTGGTATTAACTTGTGTCAGAGGGATGGGGCCCCAATCCAAAGCTGAGGGAGTGGGGCTGTTATGCTCAAGGGTCAGAAGAATAGGGCCTGCCAGGGCGAAGGGAATGGAGTTACCTCTCAGATAGACTAGGAGAATGGGGCTACCCAAAGCTGAGGAACCAGAGTTGTCATCCCAGTAGGTCTGGAATATGGAGCTGAAGCCCAAGGTTAAGAGGACTCTACTAGAAACCAGACAGCATGACCAACACCTAGAGTTTGGAGGAACAGGCTATTGCCTAGATGGTCTCAGAGAAGAAAGGATTATTTTCAAGCCTTGAGAGGTAATGCAATTTATCCTACTGAGTTTTGGACTTGCTTGGTGGCCTTTTAACCCATCTTTCCCTCCAATTTCCCCCTTTTGTAAAGGAAATCTCTACCTTCTGCCAGTTCTACCATTGTATTTTGGAAGCAGATAACCTGCATTCTAGATTTCACAGGTTCACAGATGAAGAGGAATTTTGCCCCAGGATGGACTATGCCTAAAGTCTCACCCATATTTGATTTAGATGCTTCAAAAGATGAGATTTTTGATTTGGAATCAGTTTTGATGGAGTGAATGTGTTTTACATGTGGCAAAGATCTGAATTTTGGGGGACCAAAGGGTGGAATGTTATGGATTGAATTATGTCCCCAAAAATAAGTGTTGTAAATCCTAGCTTTTATGCTTATGGTTATAATCCTGTCTGGGAATGAATTGTCTTTCTTATGTTAATTAAACAAGATTACTGTAGGGTGTATCTTGAGACAATCACTTTTTAAAAAATTATTATTTTTTAGAGTCAATCTCCTTTGAGATTTATTGTTGTTTTTAGGTACCGTCAAGTCGGCTCCCATTCACAGAGATACTATGTACAACTGAATGAAACACTGCCAGGTTGTGTGTCATCCTCACAGTCTTTGCTATACTTGCCCATTGTTGCTGCCACTGTGCCAATCCATTTTGTTGAGGGTTTTCTCCTTTTCTGTTGACCCTCTTCTTTATCAAGCATGATATCCTTCTCTGGGGAATGGTCCCTTCTTTCAAGATACAAAAGAGATTAAAAAAACAAATGAGAAAAACAGAGATGGGGTAAGATGGATGCCAAGACACATGAAAAGCTCCAAGGAACCAGGAAGCAGAAGCTGAAGAGACAAGGATCTTTCTCCAGAGCTGACAGAGAGAGAAAGCTTTCCCCTCAAGCCGGGACTTAGAATTTGGGCTTCTAGCCCACTAAACTGTGAGAAAATACATTTCTTTGTTAAAGTCATCTACATCTGGCATTTCTGTTATAGCAGCACTAGATAACTAAGACAGTGAAGAATATTGTATACACTGTTGTGTTGTTATTTGCTGTCGAGTCAGCCCTGACTCATAGCGACCCCTCCTTGGGTTTCCGAGGCAGTATCACTATGGAAGTAGGATTGCCCAACCTTCCTTCCCAAGAGTGGCTGGTGGGTTTGAACCACCAGTCTTCTGGTTAGCAGTCAAGTGCCTTAGGCACTACACTACCAGAGCTCCTATTGTATACACTAGGGACTACCAAAAGAATGAACGGAGAAGTCTTTGAAAAAAATACAACCAGAATGCTCTTGAGAAGTAAAGAGAAAACACTACAGAAGGTTTACTTTGGACACATCATCAGGAAAGATCAATAGCTAGAAAAGGACATCATGTCAGAAAAGTAGAGGGTCAACAAAAAAACAAGGAAACCCTCAATGAAATAGATTGATACGAAAGTATACAACAGTGGACTGAAGTGTACCAACAATCATGAAGAGGTCACAGAATCAGGTATTACTTTGTTCTGTTATACATATGAGTAGGAGCTGACTTAATGGCAGTGGTGGTGTTCTTATGTGCCATTCATTTGATTACAACTCATAGTGGCCCTGTAGGTAAGAGTAGAACTGCCACATAGGATTTCCTAGGCTGCAATCTTTATGAGAAGAGATCATCAGGTCTTTTCTCACACAGGAAAGACCTGATAGCTGGTGAATTAGAATCTTTTGGTTAGCAGCTAAGCATTGGGCAATCTACTTCTGTAGTGATACCGCCTTGGAAACCCAAGGAGGGGTTGTTATGAGTCGAGTCTGACTTGACGGCACATAACAACAACAACAACAACAACAAGCACCTAACTATTATGCTACCAGGGCTCCTTAGAAGCAAGGATGTGAGACTTCATCTGGCTTACTTTGGATATATTATAAGAGGGGATCCATCCCTGGAGTTAACTGAACTTTGAATTCCTTGGGGGCAGAGCCTATGAAGTCTCTCCTTTTCTTCCCTACAGTGTTTCTTTCAGCTCTGAACATATAATTGGGGTTCAGTAAAGACACACCATGGATTGACCTTTGAACATGCCATCAAGCATATATTTTCTTTTTTATTCCCTGTTTTATAGGTGAGCCAAGTGATTGAACAGAAAAAAGAGTGCATGAGGCCTTTGGGATGCCTCATGGATTTCCTTGACGTCTATGTGTCTGTGATGTGTAGAATATCACATTAGGGGTTGATAGCTGCCTCACAATGCAGGAAGTAATATAACCCTTTGTAAAGGGTCTGCTTCCAAGGAACTCCAAGTTCAATTAAAGAGACAAAACTCACAAAACTGAGTTAGAGTTAATATTTACGTGAGTTGTTCCCAACAGACTGTACTAGTACTACTCATAGCTGTGGAGTCATATCTGGCTCATAGTGACCCCCTCCTTGGGTTTCTGAGGCAGTATCACTATGGAAGAAGATTGCCCAATTTTCCTTCTGAGGAGTGGCTGGTGGATTTGAACTGCCAGCGTTCTGGTTAGCAGTCAAATGCCTTAGGCACTACACCACCAGAGCTTCTTAAAAAGAGAGATATCTGTTTATCACTGCAATTTTAGAGTTTTGTCTTGAAAAAGGTCAGTATCTGATGAAATTTCTTTTGTTGTCAAAAAAATAGAAACAAAAAAATGCAGGACTCATAATCAACAAAACTTGGACAGCTTATCAACATCATTGGTTTTCTCCATGGTCTTAGATCTATCCTTTCTCGATGTCTTGACTTTTCTCATCTGTCAAATGAGTGGACCAATTCCTTATCTGTTCTTAAGTATATGTAAGAGCAAAATATTTGTTATTATTAATGTGCTTCAAACTCCTTGGTGACACTAACTGTATAAAAATAGATCTTTCTTTTTTAAACAAGTGAAACAAGTGATGATAAACAAAACTAAGGAATATTAAATTATGAATTTACAGAAGAGATAAATTATGGAGGTAGTTATTATTTAAATTGCAGAAATATTTCTCATTTCCAGCCCAGGGTTCCTTTACAAAGCAATCTGTCTTGTGCTTTTTTAAAAAAATAATTCAATTTACAAAAATTAGATTTGCATGCAACTTTTGAGAAACATTTATCATGTAAAGTGAGACATCATCTGACTAAATTAGAGAATTTTCCAATATGTTTTGGCTTAGGGAGAATATCATCTCCTGCAAAGATGTGAATATTGGCAAATTAAATCTCACTTCTCCCCTTCTCAAACTGAGACCATTAAAATCTAGTTTTGAAGCATCTATTTTATAAATTAGTAGTCATGGCATAAATGTTTGGATTCATGTGCTAGATCTGTCATGATCACTCATGATCCAGGAAAGTCAACTTTGCAAGGCCTCGTTTTTTCATCTGGAAAATGAGATTATTGGAGCTGATGGTCTTTTCTAGCTTTAAGGTTCATTGATAGGGCTCATTGCTGGAAGAAATGATCTGAAATCACAGAAGACAGGACCATGCATACTGTCAATGTATAGCAAATGTTCAATCAGCGAATGAACTAATGGTTTTCCTTTCTTCCCAACTGATTCCTGAACTTTCAAAATTATGCTCCAAGTTTATGATAAAGAAAACAAAATCAGTTCTAGGAATCCTTTTCCTTATTCTTCATGAACTTGACTTCTGTTTATCATGTATTTGTCCTCTCTTTAAGTCTAGTGAGAAAAAGACGGACTAGCTATGTAAAGTATTGGGATCTCTATTGTCATAAGAGAGAGAGTTGAAATGCTGAGTTAATCTTGGAGATTGTCCTGTGTCTGTTGTATTTGAATTTATGAATTTGTAGGTGATAGCTGCAAGTAACAAAGATACTTCCTGCTATCCATCAGTTTGTTGTACTGTGATGACTGGCATATTGTTATGATCTTGAAAGGTGTGCCACCAGTATTTCAAATACCAGCAAGATTACCTACCCACAGTGGCAGAGCTTTCAGACTGAAACAGACTAGGAAAAAAGGTCTGGCAATCTACTTCTTGAAATTAGCCAGTGAAAACCCTATGAATCACAACAGAATATTATGTGATTTAATTCTGAAGATGAGCCCACTTGGTTAGAAGACACTAGCAATACACAGTGGACACAACAATGGACTTGAGTACACCAACAATTGTGAAAATGGTGTCAAACCAAAACTCATTGCCATCAAGTTGATTCTGACTCATAGTGACTCCATTGGGTTTCCAAGGCTGTAAATCTTTACAGAAGCAGACTGTCCATCTTTCTTAAGTGGAGCAGCTGGGGAGCTGGAACCACTAACCTTTTGGTTAGCAGACAGATGTCTTAACACCACCAGACCCCGTGAAGATGGTGCAGGACTGGACAATGTTTCTTCTATTGTACATAGGGTCACCATGGATTGAAGCTGACTTGACAGCAACTAAAAACAACAAGATGGAGAGATACATGGACGTGGCAGCAGCCCCCCTCTCCCTCTTCCCTTTGCGTTCATTCGCCTGCACAGGTCCTGCCGCTGGTCAGCGTTCAATCTTCATGCAGCCTCCAGTCAGTGCCTTCCTCCTAACCCATGAATCATCAGAGGTGCTGAAGCTTCTCCAGCTTCACATTATTGAATGTGGTGCCAACTGGCAGAGGTGTTGTTTCTTCCTAAATGTGGAGGGGAGGGAGTTGCTAAGGAACCCAATTAATATGCTGACGGCACAAAAATCTCGCAGCATTTTGGCCTCAGTCTTTTGACTCTAATCAAGAAATCATTTTTAGAAAAATTTGTCAGTGTAACAAAACAAGCTCTTGAACTAAATCAGCATCTGGATTATTTACCTCCTCTCCCTGCAGAGCAAGGCAGATTGGTGAACCATCACGGTTTGGGGTGTGGTGAATTTGTTTCTGCTGTACATTTTAATTTGGAGCTCCTGAAGGTACCTGCATTTTTAAGAACTGTGTTATTGGAGCAGCAACCTCAGAAATTCTGTGCTCGTCTTGGCTTTCTTGCCAAGGCAGCCCAGGCTTCAGAATTTTAAATCTGATTTTCTTTTTTTTTTTTTCCTCCCTTCCCCCCAGTAATGAATTTGCTGCATGTCTCTGGGAAATTAAGGTAATTCATTACATTGTTGTCTCCCTGTCTTTGTAGCAGGGATAATAGTATTTAACCCACCTTTGCAGTATACTGAGTGGCCTGTCAGAGTCTCTTTTTGAGAAGGACAAATTAAAAACATATTAATAAATGCTCCTTAACTGCATACTTTAAAAATACATGGGGCCAAATGGCAAGCGGCTCAGTAATAACTAGTTCAGCAAAAAAACAAAAACAAAAACAAAAACAAAAAACACTAGCCATTTATCACTCTCCCTGAGACTTCTGCTTTATGCCTCTTCCACTCTCTGTATCCTTCCATTTCTCCAGAGACATGTGTGGAAGTAAAATCTTTGGTAGAAATTACAAAATTACAAAAAAATAAAAAAGAAAACACTAACTGTGTTTCGTTGATTACAAACCAATCCCTGCTGCCCATGCACATCCAGCCATCTCTTAAATTGGTGGGAGAGCAGTTGAGTTTCATATCTCGGAATGTTCCCAAAAGACAGAGCTTAAGGACAGAGAAGCAATTGCCCTGCTCATTGGTATAAATAATAGAAAAGACTGGATGGGACTGTATCAGGTCATCCACTATGTACCTGAGTTTTCATAGTCAATGTAATTAGGGACCTATTCTGACTTAGGAGTGCCCACCTGTGCATGTCCAGCTGATTTGCTCATAATCACCCTATTGGAAATGCTTGTTCTCATGAACCTCCTGGAGAGTGTGGTAAAAAACACTTTGACTTTATATTCTTGTCTCCTCTTCTATGAAGGTAAAGGTGGTCACAGAGATTCTATAGAGAGAGGGAAATGCACATCAGAATACAGTGTGAACACATCCTGGAGGTCAGAAGACAAAGTTAAGGCTAAACTTTTCTGTATAGTAGGACTGGCTACTTAAAGGCACGTGGCAGCTTGTTATGCTCAGAGGGTTTACATGTCCCTCCTATCTGCACCCAAATCAAAACCAAACCTCTTTCCACTGAGTCCACTCTGACTCATAGTGACTTTGTAGGGCAGAGTAGGACTGTTCTATAGGGTTTCCAAAGCTGTAACTCTTTATGGAAGCAGATTGCCTCATCTGCCTCATCAGGAGAAATCCTGGCAGAGTGGCTGGTGGGGGTCAAACTGCCACTAATCTTTGGTTTGTATCCAAATTGTAGCTTTATACCACTTTTGGTTTGTAGCTTTAACCATTGCACCATCAGAACTCCTTATCTGCATCCAGGCATATAACAGTCTACCATTAGGTTGAATTCCTTTATGTTTTAGGACCAGAATTTTTCAGAAAAAATTATCATCTCACTTTTGAGAAGAATATTCCTCCCATATTTTGTGCTGATACAGACTGCCATACTTTTTTTTTTTTTTTTTTGAGACAGAGATGGTCTTAAGTGAAAATAGCTTATTTATAAGAGGGTCCCAGAACCCAACTGTGTATTCAGGTAAATTCAACTTTTCTCATTTTTCCAACTCATAAGAGACATATTTTAGATAAGTTGGGAAAACCATGTCCTCTATGAAAAAAATAAGACATGCAGGAGTTAGTTGCTCTTGCTCAATCTCGAAACCATGGCCTATACAGAATCAACCAACAGTTCAAGTTTGACTCTCTCAGGAAACAATGTAGCTTTATTTAACTTCTTACCTCAGAACTCTTAGGAAACACAATCCGGAGAATCCATGTGTAATTGAGCTCTCAAATGAGCTGTTCAATGAGGGCTTCTCTAGTCCCTTGGCAGTGAAACAGTTAACACACTTGGCTGCCAACTGAAAGGTTAGTTTCAAATTCACCCAGAAGAGCCTCAGAAGAAAAGCCTGGTGGTCTACTTCTGAAAAATCAGCCATTGAAAACCATATGGAGCATGGTTTTACCTTGACACACAAGGGGTCTCCATGAGTCAGGGTTGACTTGACAGCAACAGTTTTTTTTTTTTTTTTTCTTCATCCCCACAGTAAAGTTAGGAGACTAGATCTTGAATTTTTCAAATTTAAGATCTAGTGGGTTTTTCAGATTTAAGATTTAGTGAGAAATTTAGCTCAGTGCGTTCTATACGTGTGTGCATTTAAGGAGCATAATCCATTTCCATCAAATATTATCTTATGTGCAACTCCAATATGTTAAACAGATACAAATGCAGCAATCTCAATGAAGTGGGAGTTGGGGTGAGGAACTAAAATCTTTTTCATTTGTTCTCCTCTTTGTCCATCCTCCCCACATGGCTCCTCCCCTCAGCAGCTTCCAAGGCACTTGTGTAAAATCTAAGGCTTCTTCACCCTTGCATTTTACAGAGAAAGATACTGAAACTCACAGAGTTTTAACTCTGAGGTAGAAAAGTTAAAGTGCCAGAAATGTGCTGTGGCCATAGGTTTTTGCCTTCAGTGAGAAAGAAAAAGGAACTTTGGCTCACCCCTCCATTTCTCCCGGTTTCAGAAGCCCACTTGCTTTCTCCCGGGCTCCCACTGCTATTTACACAGTGTAACTGGGGCTAGGATAAACCCACAGGAAGGGACTTTCCTCTGTGCTAATGCAGGAAGGAACGTGGCATCGATCTATCTGCAATTATAACCTCATTGTGTTTCCCTTGAATTTTTGGAAAAAACAAAGGTACTTTGCAAGTGCAATAGAGCTTCCAATTAGGCATTTAAGTTCCCCATTTCTATTTCCTTAATGACTTGACTTGCTTTCTTGCTTTATGAAATGAAAATAGCTTTATTTGTGCCCGAGAATGCAGCTGATTGCATGCTTAATATGCTTTTGGAACAAGTGCCTGTTTCCAGTATGTGCAATGGATAAAATAATCCATTTTCATGATTCCTTCTCCAACATATTGATGGTCATTTTGCTCCAGCATCATATCCTTGCTAACTGAGGCAGTGCAGTCCAGGTGGAAATTTCCAGCCTCGTCTTTTAAGCCTCTAGGAGGAAAGGTATCCTTGAAAGGAGGCTTCTGGCCTCAAGGCCCTTTTTGTGGGGGAGGATATAGGATTGTGGACGTATAAAGTATGAATGGTGGGAAGGAGTGGTGAGACTGGTGCAAATCATGCAGAAGAACTGAAAGAGAGATATGAAGGACAAAGAATGCTCCCCAAGTCTGTCAGCTAAGTTTTAAGAAAAAACATAGCAGAGATGAAGAACCCCTCCAGATCAATGTCTGGGAAGGTATAGGCTTAGGAGTTAAGTAGTTCTTTCTTCACTAAGGAAGACATGCCACTTCCACCTGTACCTTCACCTTTCAAAACTGCACAGTCAGATTCTCAGTTTCCAGAAAGTCAAAAGTCATCCCTTCTCTGGCCCTTTGTGTTACAGAAAACACTGAATTGACTGTCATCCTTAGAGTTTTTCACATACTTGGCCACTACTTTTGAAACCACTTCAGAAGCCCTCAGTGTTCTCCTTCTTGCCTACATCTCTTTGTGCCTCCTCAGGAGCCTTCTGAAGACATCTTCACCAGGGTTCTTCATGTCTGTTACACTCTTAGTCTGGACCAGGCTCTCATGGCCATCTGCAAAAGATCATCTGTTCTTCTCCTCTGGCTCCTTATGGTGAACATAGGCTCATGCTCACAGAACACCTATCACTTCACTGACAGGAAATGGAAGTATAATACTGGGAAAGCTGGAGCCAGCATGGCAGATACTTTTGCATCTTGGCTGGCGATAGCAGGTTGAGAATACCTTCAGATTTTCTGTTACCTTTTATCTGGGTAGGTCAGCATGTGTTCCATATGGCTTATTAGGTGCAGAACCCTCCATAGAGAAGACCATGACCATGGCCTTTTTCTCTGTGGTGCTCTGTGGAGTGGGCATCATCTATATCTGTGTGTCTGTGACTGCTCTTGCCTTTCTTGTATAAGGTGACCTTGATTATCCCTAACAAGTCCCTGGGTGGCACAAAGAGTTAAGTGCTGACCTACTAATGAAAACGTTGGTGGTTCAAAACTACCCAGAGGTTCCTCAGAAGAAAGGCTTGATGATCTGCTTCTGAAAGGTCATAGCCATGAAAACTCTATGGTTCTACTTTGCAACATATGGGGTTGTCATGATTTAAAATTGACTTGACAGAAACTGATTTTTTTTTTTAATTGTACCTGAAATTACAGAGAATCCTGAGAAGGAAAAAATGATTTCACATATTTCAGCTCCCTCTTATTTCTGGGAACACTCTGGGCCTTCCCTAAAGCACATCACCTTCTCTTCAGTGCTGGCTGGCCTGCTTTGGGAAGGCCTGCTTTACAAGTCTGAAGGAGACCCTGAGGTCATTTTGTCCATTCCCCTGCCTTCAGGCGGGATTAGAGATAAGCTGCCCCTGTCTGAGGATAATCTCTTCAACTTGTAAAAGCCTCCAGAGCAGACCCAAATCTCTCTCTAGACCATTCATTGCAACTTTTAACAACCTTCACCATCAGGAAAGTCTCCCCCATAGCTATCCTAAATCCCTTATGTGGGGGATTAAGCTCCTTTCCTCTTATTCTATCCTCAGTAGCTACTGCCAAGACTTAGACTGCATTGCCTAAGAACTCTTCTGATACCTAAAGATTGTATTAAATCCTGCCTGCCTGTCCTGCCCTGATGAATAATCCCAGCTTCTTTAACATTTTCTCCCAGTCTCTGCTACCTGGACTGCTTGTCACCTTTGAGGCTGCCCTCTGGTCTCTCTCTAAGTGCCAGTATCCCTGGTGGGGGGCCCAGTTAGACTAGGCACAGGATTCCAGCATGTTTCTTATCCATGTTAGGATAGTGACAGTCTTTTTTGAACCTAGGCATGACCATTACCTTCCTCCTTTACTCACCCAAGTATGTAACTAATGTCAGTCCTGCTCTCAGGCTCAGTATCACCTTTAACCCACAGACTGACTAGTTGATTTTTCTTGCTCCTCTTGATAGTAAAGGGCAAACTATATCATCTTTGTTACCAACTGTATCATTTTATATTCACCAACACTAATCACAACCATCACCAGAAATAATGAGGAAAGATAATGAAGACACTTCTGAATGCCCATGGCTCTTTTGGCCAGTTTTGACAAAAGCAAGTCTCATGAGTTCACATAGATATACCAGCTTGGTTAGATGTGGCTACTCACGATACTCCAGTGAAGACCAGCTTTAGATAGACTCACACTCCTGGTTTGGGTGCTTTTTCCTCCCTTTTTCTATGTCTTCTGTAACTTTCTATTCTCTCTATGCCCTGTTCATGGGCTCTAGGATATCATCTTGTGCTCCTGCTGCTTGTACAGCACTGGTGAGTTCCTCCACCTCCCCCCCCACCCCAACATGCTTTGCCCCATAGTCAATTACTGCTTGTCAGCTTAGCTCTCATTTCCTGCTGGCTGCAGATCTCTTGTCCTGAGTGATGTGCATATCCAGAATGTGTTCACTCTGTAGTAGGTGGAGACACAGATGGGTGAGACAGCAACTTCCAAGAGGAGACTGAAATTGAGACAGGGTTTTAAGACATGTGCATAGCAAATTTTGGAGAGCAAACAGAATTTGACCAACTGTTCCACAATAGGAGAGAGATGTCAAAGGGCAGCTCCAAAGAAAGGGTCAAATGAGTTGGTAAGCATTCAATGCAGAGAACTTCCTGTTAGGGAATCAGAGGGGTTTCCTGGAGGAGGTAGAATTGAATATGAGCTGGGTCTTAGGCACAGGTAGCTATTGGGTAGGTCTGAGTGGAGGGAGATAAAAGGCACTTAATTGGCTCATGGTTTCATTTTGTGCATCCCTCCCCCATCTTTCTGACCCTCTCCACCTCTAGCTTCCAGAGGGGTTCTTCCACTTCCTTTTCATTATTTCAATAAAAAAATATTTAATGACCGTTTCTTTGTGATGGTACTATTCCATGATCCATTGGTAGTCCAAGATTGGATTGTCAGTGTGCAGAGAATTTGATGGGCTCAGTCCTTGGGATGAACTGCAGCACCTGGGCCAGCCAGCATTTGGGGGCTCTGGTTATCTCTAAATGTTGAACAATTCCACAGGTTAACCACATTGTACTGTGCAATATTAGTATTTTCCACATGTACTCTACTGTGTTGAGACATACTATTCTAGGCCTTGAGATGCAGAGATAACAAGATAATATAGGCCAAGTTATATTCTAGTAGAGTATGGTAGGCAGAATTTTAAGATGACTTCCAAGATTCCTGCCCCTTGGTGTATGTGCCCTATGTAATCCCCTTCCCTTGAGTATCAATGTGAACTGTGAATATAAGAAGATATCACTTCTGTGATTAGATTATGTGATATGGCACAGTTGACTTTAAAGAAGGAAAACTCTCCTTAATGATCTAGTTGGGTGATCCCTTAAAGAGGATGGAGATTTTCCTAGGGAGAGAGATCAAAACATAAAAGGGATTCACTATGCAGAAGATTCTCTCTTTCTGGATTTGAAGATGGAGAGGGCCATGTGGCAAGGAATGTGAGTGGCTTCTACAAGCTAAGGATGGCCCTGAATCCTACAATTGCAAGGTATTGAATTTTGCTGCAATCACATGAGTTTAGAATCCCAAGATTCAGAAGAAGAACACAGCTCATCTGACACTTTTATTTTAGCCTTGCGAGACCCTAATCAGAGAACCCAACTACTCTTGGCCTGAATTTCTAACCTACAGAACTGTAAATTAATAAATGGGTGTTGTTTTAAGTTGCTAAATTTTTGATAATCTGTTATGCATCAAAATGAATATATGAGGGAATATAATTAAAAAAAAACTACGTGTGTGTGTATATATATATGTATCTCTCTCTCTCTCTCTCTCTCTCTATATATATATATATATATGTATGTATATGTATGTATGTATGTATATACACACACAAATGCCCAATAAGCACATGAAAAGATGATAAATGTTGTTAATAATAAAGGACATGCAAATCAAAATCACAGTGAGATACACCTCACACCCACTAGGATGGCCATTATCAGAAAAACAAAATATAACAAATGTTGAGGAGGATGTGGAGGAATTGGAATGCTCATCCGTTGCTGGTGAGATTGTAAAATGGCGCAGTCTCTGTGGAATACAGTTTGTGGGGAGGGTCCTTCGAAAAGTTAAACATAGGATACTATATGACTCAGCAATTTCTCTCCTAGGTAATAAGTAGGGATTCAAACAGATATTTTCATACCAATATTCATTGCAGCATTATTCACAACAGACAAAAGGTGGAAACACCAAGCACCTCCAAAAAAACAAACAAAAAACCAAAGTGAATATATTGGGGAATATAAGTATTTGACTGCTAACCAGATAGCTGGTGGTTCAAACCCACCAGCCACTCCTCAGAAGGAAGATTGGGCAATCTACTTCTATAGAGATACCTCCTTGGAAACCCAAGGAGGGGTCACTATGAGTTGGATACAACTCCATGGCAGTGAGTATAGAAAATAAGTGAATGTGAAAGATTCAAATAATAGTAAGTATTATACTAAAACTGAAAACTCAAGCACGTAATAGAGTGTGTACATGTGGATAGAGTGGGTAGGCCTCCTTTTCTTCTTTAACCCAATTCCATTCTCTCCTTATTCTCCACTTTCTCCCTTATTCTGGGTTTTGAGCAGATGAAATAGGTATCTGGGGTCAGGATAAACATAAGGCATAGAGAAATAAGAACGTTCCTCAAGCCTAGCTCCCATGGGCTGGTGTGGCTCCAACCATAAGGCTGGCAGCTCCATAGAGTATGGAGAGCTTGGGCCACAACTGTTGACTGGTAGTCCTTTGTATCTCAGTAATATTCTTCACCAAAAGAACTTGGGTATATAAACCATGTCTTTACTTTTGTGTCCCTAGTGGCTACCCCATCCCATCAGCTTTGAGCAGAGCAGGTACTTGGAAAATGCTTGGTTTTGATAATGGCAATTTTTTTCTCAAACTAGTGTTGGTACAACTGATTCTTGCCAGCAACCACTATGTGCAAATTTGCTTATTCATTCATTCCATAGTAGCACATAGTATTTGTGCTACTATGGGGTTGTGGATACGATATCAAATTGGATAGGTCCTGTACCTTTTTTTAAGGAACTTACATTCATAAGGGAGACAGGTTTTTTTTTTTTTTTTTTTTTTTAAGTTAAAAAAGTAGTGAATTAAATAAAACAATAAAATGGAGGTAAAAGGTATGAAGAAAATAAACAAGGAAACTAAGTGCTTGCCCTTGGAAACTCTCAGAAGGAATAACTAAGTTTTGAAGGTATAACTTAATGAATGAACAAATGTGTGAATCAATAATTTTCTTGCCCCTGGATTTGCTGCATTCTGCTCAATTTCTCTTTTCTGAATCTATTTCTCCAGGGTAGAAAACTGTAAGGGTGAGCAGATATTTAGAAAAGGGATTTAAGGAGAGTGTAACAAGTTCTAATTTGTATTTTGCAGAGATCTACTTGTAATGTGATGACCATATAAGGGTGGCAGGGTCACATATTGGGACAGAAGCTATTCCAGTGATACAAATTTAGGTCATGGTGGCTTCAATTAAGAAATGGAGAAAATAAATTGTATTTTACGATCATGTAGGAGACATAGGATGTGAGAGTGATTTACCAGCTAAGGGAGAAGGAAGTTTAGGATCAAGAACCATGTTCACGTCTCTTTGGATTGGGCAGCAGAGTTGCACATGGTGCACAGGTTTCAACACAACTTACAGACTAAGACAGACTAGGAAGAAGGAAAGAAGGAGGAGGGCAACCACTTCTAAAAAACTGGCCAGGGAAAACCTTATGAAAAGCAGAGAAACACTGTCTGATATATTACTGGGCAACTTTATGAACAGCTTGGAAAGATTGTCTGACACAGTGCAGGAAGACTAGCCCCTTGGGCTGGAAGGTACTCAAAATAGGACTGGGAAAGAGCTGCCTCATTAGAATACAACCAACCCTAATGATATGGATAAAATAAGTCTTTCAGGATGTCCATGTGCTGATGTGGTATGACTCAAATTGAAGAGAAACAGCTGCAAACATCCATTAATAATAGGAACATGGAATGTATGAAGTATGAATCTGGGAAAATTGGAAGTTGTCAAAAATGAAATGGAACACACAAAGATTGATATGCTAGGCATTAGTGAGCTGAAATGGACCAGTTTTGGGCATTTTGAATCAGACAACCATATGGTCTACTATGCCAGGAATGACAAATTGAAGAGGAATGGCATGGCATTCATCATCACAAAAGATGTTTCAAGATCTGTCCTGAAGTACAATGCTGTCAGTGATAGGATAATATCCATACACCTACATGGAAGACCAGTTAATATGACTATTATTCAAATTTGTGTGCCAACCACAAAAAGATGAGGAAACTGAAGATTTTTTTTTTTTTTTTTTATCAATTTCTGTAGTCTGAAATTGACCAAACATGCAATCAAGATGTGTTGCTTATCACTGGTGACTGGAATGCAAAAGTTGGAAACAAAGAAGAATCACCAGTAGCTGGAAAATTTGGCCTTGGTGACAGAAATAATGCTGGAGATTGCATGATAGAATTTTACAAGACCAATGACATATTCATTGCAAATACCTTTTTTCAGCAACACAAATGGCAGCTATACACGTGGACTTCACCAGACAGAGTACACAGGAATCAGATTGACTACATCTGTGGCAAGAGGTGATGGAAAAGCTCAATATCTTCTGCCAAAACCAGGCCAGGAGCTGATTGTGAAACAGACTATTAACTGCTCACATGCAAGTTCAACTTGAAGTTGAAGACAATTAAAGCAGTCCATGAGATCCAAAATATGATCTTGAATATATCCCTCCTGAATTTAGAGATTATCTAAAGAATAGATTTCATGCATTGAACACCAATGACTGAAGACCAGAATAATTGTGGGATGACATCAAGAGCATCATCCATGAAGAAAGCAAGAGATCATTAAAAATACAAGAAAGAAAGAAAAGACCAAAATGGATGTCAGAAGAGACTCTGAAATTTGCCCTTGAGCAAAGAGTAGCTAAAGCAAATGGAAGAAATGACAAGATAAAAGAACTGAACAGATTTCAAAGAGCAGCTTGAGCAGGCAAAGGCAATTAATATAATGAAATATGCAAAGACCTGGAGTTAGAAAACCAAAAAGGAAGAACATGCTCAGCATTTCTCAAGCTGAAAGAACTGAGGAAAAAATTTAAGCCGTGAGTTGCAATATTGAAAAATTCTCTGGGCAAAATATTGAATGATGCAGGAAGCATCAAAAGAAGATGGCAGGAGTACACAGAGTCACTGTACCAAAAAGAACTGGTCAATGTTTATCCATTTCAGGAGGTGGCTAATGTTCAAGAACCAGAGGTACTGAGGGAAGAGGTAGAAACTTGGCTGAGGGAACTGATGAGGAACATGGTTCCAGGAATTGATGGAATATCCATTGAGATGTTTCAACATACAGATGCCCCACTGGAGGCACTCACTCAGTTATGCCAAGAGATTTGGAAGACCTGGCCAACTGACTGGAAGAGATCCATGTTTGTACCCATTTGTACCCATTCTAAAGAAAGGTGATCCAATAAAATGTGGAAATTATCAAACACCATTAATATCACATGCAAGTAAAATCTTACTGAAGATAATTCAAAAATGGTTGTAGCAGTATATTGACAGAGAACCAGAGAACTTCCAGAGGTGCAGGCTGGAGTCAGAAGAGGACATGGAACAAGGGACATCATTGCTGTTGTTATATGGATCTTGGCTCAAAGTACAGAATACTAGAAAGATGTTTACTTGTGTTTTATTGACTATGCAAAATCATTTGATTGCGTGGATCATAAAAAATTGTGGATAACAGTGAGAAGAATGGGAATTCCAGGACACTTAATTGTACTCAGGAGGAACCTGTACATAGACTAGGAGGCTGTCATTCAAACAGAACAAGGGAACACTTCATGGTTTAAAATCAATAAGGGAGTGCATCAGGGTTGTATCCTTTCACCATACTTATTCAATCTGTATGCTGAGCAAATAATCTGAGAAACTGGATTATATGAAGAAGAATGTGGCATCAGGATTGGAGGCAGATCATTACCAACCTGTGATATGCTGATGACACAACTTTGCTTGCTGAAAGTGATGCTGAAAGTGAGAATGACTTGACTGATGAAGATTGAAGAATACAGTCTGCAGTATAGATTACATCTCAATATAAAGAAAACAAAAATCCTCACAACTAGACCTATAAGCAGAATTATGATAAACGGAGAAAAGATTGAAATTGTCAAAGACTTCACATTGCTTGGTTCTACAATCGATGCCAATGGAAGCAGCAGTCAGGACATCAGATGATGTATAGCACTGGACAAATTGGCTGCAAAGGACCTCTTTCAAGTGCTGAAGAGCAAATATGTTTCTTTGAAGACTAAGGTGCACTTGACACAAGCCACGGTATTTTCAATTGCCTTATATGGATGTGAGAGCTGGACAATGAATAAGGAAGACCGAAGAAGAGTTGATGCTTTTGAGTTGTGGTGTTGGTGAAGAATACTGAAAGTACCATGGACTACTAAAATAACTAACAGGTCTGTCCTGGAGGAAGTGCAGCCAGAATGCTCCTTGGAGACAAGAATGGCTAGGCTTCGTCACACACTTTGGTCATGTTGCCAGAAGGGACCATTCCCTGGAGAAGGATGTCATGCTCAGTAAGGTGGAGGGTCGATGAAAGAGGGGAAGGCCCTCAACAAGGTGGAGTGACATGGTGGTGGGGACGATGGGCTCAAGTGTAGCAAGAATCTTGGAGCTGGCTCAGGACTGGGTGGTATTTTGTTCTGCTCTCCATAGGGTCACTGTGAGTTGGAGATGGTTCAATGACACTTAACAACAACAACAACAAGCTTGATGTAAGTACAGAATGACAAAAAGGTGACATTAAGCATAAAGAGAAAATGGGGTGTGTGGGCAAGACAGAATTTTTGTTTCAAAAGCATATTGCTCAAGACTTGTTCTTTAGGAGTCTGCTATGTCTGTAACATGCTCAGGACTGAGATTTGGGCTGGAGTTTGTGGTATGGGGGTCATTAAAACACAGACATTGGAAACCAGAGAGTGAATAAACAAAGAAAAGAGCTGAATACCTCAAGCTGAAGAACCAGATTTAAAAGCAGAAAGAGAAAGAGAAGCTGGCAAGGAAATAAGTGAAATACTGAAAAGAGGGTATAATGAAGCTACAAAGTCAATTGCTTTTTTGTTGTTGCTGTTAGATGCCTTCAAGTCATTTCTCACTCATATGTACAAAAGAATGAAACACTGCCCAGTCCTGCACCATACTCACAATTGTTGCTGTTTGAATTCACTGTTGTAGCCACTATGTCAATCCATCTTGTTGAAGTTCTTCTGCTTTTCAGTGACCTACTAATTTACCAAGATGATGTCCTTCTCTGGGGACTATCCCTCTTGATAACATGTCCAAGGTATATGACATAAAGTCTCACCATCCTCATCAGGAGCATTCTGGTTGTAGTTCTTCCAAGAGAGATAGGTTTGTTCTTCTGGCAGTCCATGGTATATTCAATATTCTTTATCAACACCACAATTCAAATGCATCATTTTTCTTTTGTCTTCCTTATTCATTAAGCAGCTTTCAGCTCTGTTTACTAAGAAGCTGCTTATTGACCCAGCTGTGAAGGTTTTTATTTTCTTAATATTGAGTGTAATCCATACTGAAGACTGTAGTCTATGATCTTCATCAGCAAGTGCTTCAAGTGTTCTCTTCACTTTCAGCAAGCAATGTTGTGTCATCTGCATATTTCACGTTGTTACTGACCAGACCAAACCAAAACCCACCGCCGTTGAGTTAGGTATGACTCATAGCGACCCCTCATTTGGTTTCCGAGGCGATATCACTACAGAAGTAGATTGCCCAACCTTCCTTCCTGGCAGTGGCTGGTGGGTTTGAACCACCAGCCTTCTGGTTAGCAGTCAGATGCCTTAGGCACTACACCACCAGAGCTCCCCATCTTCCTTAAATTCTGATGACCTGTTCCTCTTTATGTAGTCCAGTTTCATGGATTGTTTACTCAGCATACAGAATAAGTATGGTGAAAGGATATAACCCTGAAACACATCTATCCTGATTTTAAACCACCCACACCCCATGTTTTGTTCAAATGGCTGCCACTGGGTCTATGTACAGTTTCCACACAATCATAGTTAAGAGTTCTGAAGTTCCCATTCTTCACATTATTATTCATAATTTGTTATGAACTACACAGCCAAATGCCATTGCATAATCAATAAAACACAGGTAAACATCATTTTGATATTCTTTGATTTCAGCCAAGATTCACCTGACATCTGTAATGATATCCCTAGTTCCACATCCTCTTCTGAATCTGGCTTGAATTTCTAGCAGTTCCCTGTCAATGTACTGCTGCAACCATTTTTGAATTATCTTCAGTGATATGGTTTTACAATGTCTTCATTCTGTTGGATCATCTTTCTCTGGAGTGGGCATAAATAGGAATCTTTTTCAGTCGTTTGGCCCAATAGATGTCTTTAAAATTTCTTGTCATAGATGAGTGAGCACGTCTAGTGTTGCATCCATTTGCTGAAACATTTCAGCTGGTATTCCATCATTTCCTGGATAGTTATTTTTTGGCACTGCCTTGGGTCATATGCTGTCTCCTGAAGTTGTTGGACATTGACCAATTCTTTTTGTTATAACGACTCTGTGTATTTCTTCATCTCACACAAGCCATGATATTTTCAATCACCTTATATGTATGCAAGAGCTGGACAGTAAATAAGGAAGATTGAAGAAGAGTCAATGCTTTTGAGTTGTGGTGTTGGTGAAGAATGCTGAAAGCACTATGGACTGCTAAAAGAACTAACAAATCTGTCTTGGAGGAAGTGCAGCTGGAATGCTCCTTGGAAGCAAGAATGGCCAGACTTCGTCTCACCTACTTTGGTCATGTTGTAAGAAAGGATCATTCCCTGGAGAGGGATATCATTCTTGGTAAAGTGGAGGGTCAATGTAAAAGGGTAAGGCCCTCAATGAGATGGACTGACACAGTGACTACAACGATGAGCTCAGGTATAGCAAGGGTCATGGAGCTGGCACAGGACTGGGCAGTGTTTCATTCTGCTGTACATAGAGTCTCAGTGAGTTGGAGACAACTTGACAGCACCTAACCACAACAATTCCTTCATCTACTTTTGATGCTTCCTATTTTTAAGCATAGAATCCTTCAATATTGCAATTTGAAGGTTGAATTTTTCTTGAGTTCTTTTAACTTTAGATATGCCAAGTGTGCTCTTTCCTTTTCATTTTCTAAGTCCGCATATTTTCACATTTCATTATAATACTTTACTTTGTGTTCTTGAGCCATCCTTTGAAATATTCTGTGCAGCTCTTTTATGTCATCATTTCTTCCTTTTGTTTTAGCTACACTACATTCAAGAACAAGTTTCAGAGTCTGTTGTGATATTCATTATTTTTTTTTTCCTGTATGATATCCTTAATGTCATCCACAACTCATCTGGGTTTCAGTCATTAGAATTCAGTGCATTACTCTATTATTGAGATGACCTCTAAATTCTGGTGGAGTATACTCAAAGTCCTACATTGGGTCTTGTGGCCTTCCCCTCCCCCAGATTGAACTGGAATTTGCATATGAGCAATTGATGGTCTGTTCTGCAGTCAGCCCCTGGTCTTGTTATGACTGATGATATTGCAGATCTTCATCATCTCTTTCCACAGATGTAGTCAATTTGATTCTGGTGTATTCCATCTTGCAAGGTCCATGTTTATAGTTGGCATTAATGTTGTTGAAAAAAGTGTTTGCAATGAATAAGTCATTGGTCCTGCAAAATTCTATCATGTGATCTCCAGTATCATTTCTATCCCGAGGTCATATTTTCCAACTACCTATACTTTTCTTTGTTTCCAACTTTCTCATTCCAATCATCTGTCTAGTCAGTATATCTTGATTGCATGCTTGGTCAATGTCAGACTGCAGAAGTTGGTAAAAATCTTCAATTTCTTCATCTTTGGCAGTAATGAATAATAGTGACAGTAACTAGACTTCCTTGCAGGCATGTGGATATTATCCCATCACTGGCAAGGTAGATCTTGAAATGTTCTTTTCGACAATGAGTATGATGCCATTCCTCTTCAATTTGTCATTCTGGGCATAGTAGACCATAGTAGACCAAAATGGCCAATACTAGTTCACTTTATCTCACTAATGCTTATGATATCTGTCTTCAACTATTCCATGTCATTAAGAGGTGAGAAAGTTATGGATCTGGAGTCCAGGTGATGTTGTCCTGCAGAGAGAATATGATTTCCACTGGTTGAGGCTCAATTAGGCTTGTAGATATACAGCAGGAGAAGCATGTAAGTGCCCATCTGATGCTTTCTATTTTCACTTATGGCTTCTTTCCACTTATTTATTTTATTTTTTAATTTTTATTGTGATTTGGGTGAAAATTTACAGAACAAATTCATTTTCCATACAGCAGCTCACATATACTTTGTCTCATGATATTGACTATAATTTCCCACAATGCAACAGCTCCCCTCTTACTTCCTCCCCATAGTTACCTCTTTCCTGTGTCCTTCCCTCCCATGCATTCCTATTCCAGAGCTGTCTCCCTGTACACACACAGTCCTTCTATTCTCCTATGATTGTTCTCTCCAAGGAATGTGTTTAGCTAATGTTAATGTTCAGCTCAGGAGCTCTGGTAGCATAGTGCCTAAGGCACTTGACTGCTAACCAGAAGGCTGGGGGTTCAAACCCACCAGCCGCTCCTCGGAAGGAAGATGGGGCAATCTACTTCTGTAGTGATAATGCCTCGGAAACCCAAGGAGGGGTCGCTATGGGTCGGGGCCGACTCGATGGCACATAACAACAACAACAACAACAATGTTCAGCTCATATGCCTGTCTTTTGTTTCACTGGAAGCGATAGGAGTGGGTTCAATTCCAGACGTGAAGGGCAGCTAGAGGCCATAATCTCAGTGGTTCCATCAGGCTCTATCAGGCTAGCAAACCTGGTCCATTTTTTAGAATGATTTTGAGTTTTGTCCCACATTGTTCTCCCACTCTATCCAGGATCTCCTACATAGATCCCCCTCCTGGTGGTTTGCAGTAGTAGCCATGCACAATCTAGTTCTTCTGGTCTCATAGTCTTATAGGCTGAGGATCGCATGGTATGTCAGTTGCTTGGACTGATTGTTTCCATGTGTCTTTGATTTTCCTCATTCTTCTTTGCTTTGGATGATGAGAGACCCATTGCTGCATCTAGATTCCTGCTTGAAAGCTTTTAAGATCCCAGTCACTACTTGCCAAAGTAGGAGGTGGAACAATGTTTTGGGAAGTATGTTATGCCAATTGAGCTTGATATCCCCTGAGACTATGGTCCTGAGCCCACAGATTCAACTACTTGCTCCCTCTGGGTAGCTGGCTGTGGCCAAGAAGTGACTACAAACTTGCCCTTTGTTAGCTCTACTATATACCTGGGAATTCTTACAGAACATACAAATACACTTGTAGAACCATTATCTGCCAACCTTATACATGGTCTTGGGCATACTCTCCCTTGCATAGACCTACTTAATCGTTCAGCCTGTCCACCCATCTATCCATCCATATATCAATGTTTGCTTTCACTGACAATGCAGTATTGTATGTGCAAAAGGGTTCACCTTTGTTGTCTGTACCTCCCCTGCACCCTAAATGTCTTCCTCTTCTTTAATGCCACCGTGTTGATCACTCACATTGGATACATTGCCCTTCTCTTCACCCAAATCAATACTTACCTCTACCTATCCAACAGTGTTCACTCCCCTCCCCTCCCACCCTGGTAACCAACAAAGAAAATTTCCTTCTGTATATAAGCCTTTCCTTGACTTTCTACAATAATGAACTAGTACAATATTTGTCTTTCTGTGATTGACTTTCACTCAGCATAATGTCCTCCAAATTCATACATGTTATGTGGTGTTTTGCAGATTCCACGTTATTCTTTAGGGTTGCATAGTATTCCATTGTGTGTATGTACCATAGTTTGGTTATCCATTCCTCAGTTGATGGATACCTAGGTTGTTTCCATCTTTTAGCTATTGTAAATAGTGCTGCGATGAACATGGGTGTGCATATGTCTGTTCTTGTCATGGCGCTTACTTCTTTAGGATATATACCTAGTTATGGAATGGCTGGGTCAAATGGTATTTCTAATTCCAACTTTTAAGGAATTACCACACTGCTTTCCACAGTGGTTGTACCATTCACAGTCCCACCAGCAGAGTGTGAGAGTCCTTATATCTCCAAATCCTTGTCAGCATTTGTTATTTTGTTCTTTGTTGAACTTTGCTACTAGTGCTGGAGCAAGATGGTATCTCATTGTTGTTTTGATTTGCATCTCTCTAATGGCTAATGATAATGAGCATTTCTTCATAAGTTTGTTGGCCGTTGGAATATCCTCTTTGGTGATGTGTCTGTTCATTTCTTCTGCCGATTTTTTAATTAGATTATTTGTCTTTTTGTTGTTGAGGTGTTGGAGTTTTCTATAAATTTGAGTTAAGTCCCTTGTCAGATATGTCATTGGCAAATATTTTTTCCCAATCTGTAGGTTCTCTTTTGACTCCTTTGGAGAAGTCTTTGGAAACACATAAAAATTTAATTTTTGAAGGTCCCATTCATCTAGTTTCTCATCTGCTGTTTGTGCACTTTGGGTTATGCTTGATAGTCTGTTTATGCCATATATTAGGGCCCCTAAATTTGCCCCTAGTTTTTCCTTGAGGAACTGTATAGTTTTAGGTTTCACATTTAAGTCTT